>NW_027218352.1:35000-42500 GCF_042767895.1 Penaeus vannamei | reverse complement strand
TCTTCCATTTTCTTTCTGTCTTCGCTTCTTCTTTTTCTCCCTTTCAACACATACTTTCTTCCTCTTTTTTCCCTCTTTTTGTTCTTCATCTTTTTCTCCTTCATTCTCTCGTTTCCCTTTTCCACTGTTACCCATTTGCTCTTCTGACGTCATTCGTGGTCTGGCTGTTATCGTTATCATTCCTGTCTTTGCCTTTATCATCATTATTTTAATCGTATCATCACCATTGTTTTTTTTATAATTAGTCATGGTAATGATGATTGTTATTACTATTATCAATATAATTGTTATTACTGTTATCAATATAATTGTTATTACTATCATCAATATAATTGTTATTATTACTATTATTATTACCATTATTGTTATTATTACTATTATTATTACCATTATTGTTATTATTACTATTATCATCATTACTATCCGTATGTGTGTGGCTTTAGAGTGGTTTCTAGGTCAGGTTGTTCTACTTTTTGCCAAAGTTCCAGTCTGAAGAAGCAGGTCATTTCAGAGGCAAGGGATACACTTTGGCTATTATTATGAACCACTCTTGGAGGGGCCCTTCTCTCCTGCGTGTGCTTTCGTCTCTCTCTCTCTCTCTCTCTCTCTCTCTCTCTCTCTCTCTCTCTCTCTCTCTCTCTCTCTCTCTCTCTCTCTCTCTCTCTCTCTCTCTTTCCTCTCCCACCCTTTATGTCCTTTTCTTCCCTTCCTCTCTCTTTCTCCTATTCATTCCTCCTGTTCTCACCTGTCAACTTTCTTCTTTTCCCATTCACATTTTATTTCTCCTAATTCTCCCTTCCTCTCTCTCTCCTCTTTCTCCTTTCATTTCTTTTCCCTTCCCCCCCCCTCTCTCTCTCTCCCCTTCCCTCTCTCTTTACCTCCCTTCTCCCCCCCCCCCTCTATCTCTGTCTCTCTATCTATCTCTCTCTCTCTCTGTCTCTCTGTCTCTCTCTCTCTCTCTCTCTCTCTCTCTCTCTCTCTCTCTCTCTCTCTCTCTCTCTCTCTCTCTCTATCTATCTATCTATCTATCTATCTCTCTCTCTCTCTCTCTCTCGTTCTCTCTTTCTCTCTCTCTTTCCTTGGCCCTCCCTCCCTCCCTCCCTCCCTCCCTCCCTCCCTCCCTTCCTCCCTTTCTCTCTCCCTCCCCCCTCTTTCTCTCGGTCTCTCTCTATATTTATCCCTCTTTCTCTTTCTCTCCCTTTCCACCCTTTCTCTAATCTCTTGCTCTTCCTTTCCTCTCTCCCTTTGTCTATATTTCCTCTCTCTCCCTTCCCACGTTCTTTATCCTCTTCCTCTTTCCTTATATCTGTCTCCGTTCCTGCTCTTACTTTCTTTCCTGTTTCCCGATTATCCCTCTCCTTTTTTACTCACCCTTTTACTTCCCCCCCCCCCCCTCATCATTCTCTCCTCTTCCTTTCTCCGTTTCTGTCTCTCCCTCTGCTGCTCTTCCTCTGCCAAGGACACTCGTGGCGAGGCGACAGCAGCGCCACAGAAGACGTCGAGGCTCCAGGAGTCCGGTTTCTTGGCTCTTGTCGCTTCTGTCGCTGCGTCGGTGTGTTTTCCTGAAGTTTCCCCGAAAGTTGGTGGCGCCAAGGTCTATGTAAGCCCTTATGTAGACCTTGGGTGGCGCCCCTGGATTAGACCTTGGGTGGCGCCCCTGGATTAGACCTTGGGTGGCGCCCCTCGATGAGACCTTGGGTGGCGCCCCTGGATTAGACCTTGGGTGGCGCCCCTGGATTAGACCTTGGGTGGCGCCCCTGGATTAGACCTTGGGTGGCGCCCCTGGATTAGACCTTGGGTGGCGCCCTGGATTAGACCTTGGGTGGCGCCCCTGGATTAGACCTTGGGTGGCGCCCCTGGATTAGACCTTGGGTGGCGCCCCTGGTTTAGACCTTGGGTGGCGCCCCTGGATTAGACCTTGGGTGGCGCCCCTGGATTAGACCTTGGGTGGCGCCCCTGGATTAGACCTTGGGTGGCGCCCCTGGATTAGACCTTGGGTGGCGCCCCTGGATTAGACCTTGGGTGGCGCCCCTGGATTAGACCTTGGGTGGCGCCCCTGGTTTAGACCTTGGGTGGCGCCCCTGGATTAGACCTTGGGTGGCGCCCCTGGATTAGACCTTGGGTGGCGCCCCTCGATTAGACCTTGGGTGGCGCCCCTGGATTAGACCTTGGGTGGCGCCCCTGGATTAGACCTTGGGTGGCGCCCCTGGATAAGACCTTGGGTGGCGCCCCTGGATTAGACCTTGGGTGGCGCCCCTGGATTAGACCTTGGGTGGCGCCCCTGGATTAGACCTTGGGTGGCGCCCCTGGATTAGACCTTGGGTGGCGCCCCTGGATTAGACCTTGCGTGGCGCCCCTGGATTAGACCTTGGGTGGCGCCCCTGGATTAGACCTTGGGTGGCGCCCCTGGATTAGACCTTGGGTGGCGCCCCTGGATTAGACCTTGGGTGGCGCCCCCTGGATTAGACCTTGTGTGGCGCCCCTGGATTAGACCTTGGGTGGCGCCCCTGGATTAGACCTTGGGTGGCGCCCCTGGATTAGACCTTGGGTGGCGCCCCTGGATTAGACCTTGGGTGGCGCCCCTGGATTAGACCTTGGGTGGCGCCCCTGGATTAGACCTTGGGTGGCGCCCCTGGATTAGACCTTGGGTGGCGCCCCTCGACTAGACCTTGGGTGGCGCCCCTGGATTAGACCTTGGGTGGCGCCCCTGGATTAGACCTTGGGTGGCGCCCCTGGATTAGACCTTGGGTGGCGCCCCTGGATTAGACCTTGGGTGGCGCCCCCTGGATTAGACCTTGGGTGGCGCCCCTGGATTAGACCTTGGGTGGCGCCCCTGGATTAGACCTTGGGTGGCGCCCCTGGATTAGACCTTGGGTGGCGCCCCTGGATTAGACCTTGGGTGGCGCCCCTGGATTAGACCTTGGGTGGCGCCCCTGGATTAGACCTTGGGTGGCGCCCCTGGATTAGACCTTGGGTGGCGCCCCTGGATTAGACCTTGGGTGGCGCCACGCCCCTGGATTAGACCTTGGGTGGCGCCCCTGGATTAGACCTTGGGTGGCGCCCCTGGATTAGACCTTGGGTGGCGCCCCTGGATTAGACCTTGGGTGGCGCCCCTGGTTTAGACCTTGGGTGGCGCCCCTGGATTAGACCTTGGGTGGCGCCCCTGGATTAGACCTTGGGTAGCGCCCCTGGATTAGACCTTGGGTGGCGCCCTGGATTAGACCTTGGGTGGCGCCCCTGGATTAGACCTTGGGTGGCGCCCCTGGATTAGACCTTGGGTGGCGCCCCTGGATTAGACCTTGGGTGGCGCCCCTGGATTAGACCTTGGGTGGCGCCCCTGGATTAGACCTTGGGTGGCGCCCCTGGTTTAGACCTTGGGTGGCGCCCCTGGATTAGACCTTGGGTGGCGCCCCTGGATTAGACCTTGGGTGGCGCCCCTGGATTAGACCTTGGGTGGCGCCCCTGGATTAGACCTTGGGTGGCGCCCCTGGATTAGACCTTGGGTGGCGCCCCTGGATTAGACCTTGGGTGGCGCCCCTGGATTAGACCTTGGGTGGCGCCCCTGGATTAGACCTTGGGTGGCGCCCCTGGATTAGACCTTGGGTGGCGCCCCTGGATTAGACCTTGGGTGGCGCCCCTGGATTAGACCTTGGGTGGCGCCCTGGATTAGACCTTGGGTGGCGCCCCTGGATTAGACCTTGGGTGGCGTCCCTCGATGAGACCTTGGGTGGCGCCCCTGGATTAGACCTTGGGTGGCGCCCCTGGATTAGACCTTGGGTGGCGCCCCTGAATTAGACCTTGGGTGGCGCCCCTGGATTAGACCTTGGGTGGCGCCCCTGGATTAGACCTTGGGTGGCGCCCCTGGATTAGACCTTGGGTGGCACCCCTCGATGAGACCTTGGGTGGCGCCACGCCCCTGGATTAGACCTTGGGTGGCGCCACGCCCCTGGATTAGACCTTGGGTGGCGCCCCTGGATTAGACCTTGGGTGGCGTCCCTCGATGAGACCTTGGGTGGCGCCCCTGGATTAGACCTTGGGTGGCGCCCCTGGATTAGACCTTGGGTGGCGTCCCTCGATGAGACCTTGGGTGGCGCCCCTGGATTAGACCTTGGGTGGCGCCCCTCGATGAGACCTTGGGTGGCGCCACGCCCCTGGATTAGACCTTGGGTGGCGCCCCTCGATGAGACCTTGGGTGGCGCCACGCCCCTGGATTAGACCTTGGGTGGCGTCCCTCGATGAGACCTTGGGTGGCGCCCCTGGATTAGACCTTGGGTGGCGCCCCTGGATTAGACCTTGGGTGGCGCCCCTGGATTAGACCTTGGGTGGCGCCCCTGGATTAGACCTTGGGTGGCGCCCCTGGATTAGACCTTGGGTGGCGCCACGCCCCTGGATTAGACCTTGGGTGGCGCCCCTGGATTAGACCTTGGGTGGCGCCCCTGGATTAGACCTTGGGTGGCGCCCCTGGATTAGACCTTGGGTGGCGCCCCTGGATTAGACCTTGGGTGGCGCCCCTGGATTAGACCTTGGGTGGCGCCCCTGGATTAGACCTTGGGTGGCGCCCCTGGATTAGACCTTGGGTGGCGCCCCTGGATTAGACCTTGGGTGGCGCCCCTGGATTAGACCTTGGGTGGCGCCCCTGGATTAGACCTTGGGTGGCGCCCCTGGATTAGACCTTGGGTGGCGCCCCTGGATTAGACCTTGGGTGGCGCCCCTGGATTAGACCTTGGGTGGCGCCCCTCGATGAGACCTTGGGTGGCGCCACGCCCCTGGATTAGACCTTGGGTGGCGCCCCTCGATGAGACCTTGGGTGGCGCCACGCCCCTGGATTAGACCTTGGGTGGCGTCCCTCGATGAGACCTTGGGTGGCGCCCCTGGATTAGACCTTGGGTGGCGCCCCTGGATTAGACCTTGGGTGGCGCCCCTGGATTAGACCTTGGGTGGCGCCCCTGGATTAGACCTTGGGTGGCGCCACGCCCCTGGATTAGACCTTGGGTGGCGCCCCTGGATTAGACCTTGGGTGGCGCCCCTGGATTAGACCTTAGGTGGCGCCCCTGGATTAGACCTTGGGTGGCGCCCCTGGATTAGACCTTGGGTGGCGCCCCTGGATTAGACCTTGGGTGGCGCCCCTGGATTAGACCTTGGGTGGCGCCCCTGGATTAGACCTTGGGTGGCACCCCTGGATTAGACCTTGGGTGGCGCCCCTCGATCCATGCGCAGTCCCTCACAAGGAGCGCACAGCCAGGCTGACCACGTGTTCGGAACCATTGTTAGCGTCTTCCTTGTCTCTCGTTTTCGATACATTTATTTCTTTTATTTTTTGTTAGTATGTAATGGTGATGGCAGTTATTAGTTTTATTATTATCATTATTATTATTAGTAGTAGTAGTAGTAGTATGTTTTACTATAATGGTTAATTTTATTTTTTTATTACTTCTTTTTTATCTTCTTTTATTTTTTTTATTATTGTTTTATTGTGGTATATATAATTTTCATTATTGTTATTATCATCATTATTACCATTATTATCACCATTAGTATTTCTCATTGTAAGATATTATCATTATTGATTTGATCATTGCGATTAATTTTACTATAATTATGATTGTTTATGTTATGATTATTACAATTGATATGTAGTATCATCAGTATTATTATTACTATTATCATTATTAATATTATGATTATCAACATCATTATCATCATCATAATGTTCATAATTGCTGCTACTGTTTTATCATTATTTTTGTTATTATTATTATAGATATCATCATTTTTTTTATTATTACCATTATTGTCATTATTATCATCATTGTTACTATCAGTATTATCATTCATATTATTATTACTATTATCATTATTATTTATATCATGCTTACTTCCAATATCATCATTTATCTTAAATATACTTTTTATTGTTGTTTTTATTAATATTATTACTAATTTTTATTGATTCAGTTGAAATATAAATACGCTAATGATAGATTTTTTCCTCTTCTTTTCCTCCTTCCCCTTTCTCTCTCTCTCTCTCTTTCCACCTTTTCTCATTTCTTCACTTTTCCCTCACTTCTTCACTCTGTTCTTCCTCTTCCTCGCTTATTTTCTTTATTTATAATTGTCCTTTTTACTCTTTCTCCTTTCTTTGAAATCCTCCCTTTCTCTCTCTCTCTTCTCTTTTTCCATAACTCTCCCTTCCGCTGTCTCTCCTCTTCCTTCTTGTCTCTCTCGTTTCCTTCCTATCTCTCCTCTTCCTTCATTCCTTTCATCCTCCCTTCTTCACTCTCTCTCCTCTACCTTTATCTCTTTCTTTTCCCCACTTTCTCCCTCCTCCACCATATCCTGTCCAACTCTATCTTCTCTTTCTTTATGCTCCGTCTTTCCCTCTATATTTTTTTACCTCTCACTCCCCCCCCCCCCATTACCATTTTTATTTTTTATCATATTCCTCCCTTTCTATTCTCTTCCTCTCCCCCCCCCCTTTCCTATTCTTTCCGTACATCATTTCTTTCTCTTTTTTCTTTGTATATCTTCCTCTATTTTTCTCATTTTATTCCTTCCTCTTTCTCACTCCTTTTCCAACAATCTTTCTCTTCATTTCTCCTTTCTTCCTTTTTTTTCTCCCTCTCTCTTTTCCCTACCTCTCCTTTTCTCTCACTCCTCTTCTCTTATTTTCTCCTTTTCTCTTCCATTCGTTTTTCCCTCCTCATTCTTCTCTCCTACTCTGCTCTTCCTCTATATTTTATTTTCAACCATTTTCCCCATTCTCCGTTTCCTCCTTCCTCTTACTTCATTCCTCACTTCGCTCTTTCCTCTATTTTCTTTCCCTCCCTTACTGTTATTTTCCCTTAATCTTGTGTTTCTCTTCCATCTTTTCCTTCTTCCTCCCTCCTTTTCTCTTCTTCCTTCCTATAATTCCCATCCCCACATTCATCCTCCCTTTCCCTCTCCTTTCCATCCTCATTCCCATCGCCCATCAACACGACGGTTAATACGAGCTTCTTCCTCCCTCAGACCGGACGCCGTTGCATCTCTGGCAGCCATTTTCGGTCACGTGCCAGTCGTCGACTTGGGTCAGGCGACAGGAGCGACATTTTATTACTGTCATTACTGATCGTGTTGTTTATATTTTA
Organism: Penaeus vannamei; assembly: GCF_042767895.1. Taxonomy (NCBI): domain Eukaryota; kingdom Metazoa; phylum Arthropoda; class Malacostraca; order Decapoda; family Penaeidae; genus Penaeus; species Penaeus vannamei. Next base: position 35,373 of record NW_027218352.1, on the reverse strand, counting down.
TTTTAATCAGTATTTTTATATTTGGTGAGTTTCATTAAGTGTGAAAGTGATAATGATGATAAAGGAGTAATGATAAAGATTTTAAAGAACAGAAAGGAAAAAATAAAAGAATAGAAAATGAAAGAAACTAAAGTAGGTTGAATTGAGAAAAAGAACAGAACAATAAAAACTTAAACATATGAAATGGTAGAGGAAAAGAAGGAAAAGACACAGGAATAAAAATAATCAATAAAACAGAAAAACAACAATAATAAGAATAAAAAGGCTTCAGTGAGGCTACAGGAAAGACATTTCTTTTCATAGATATTATTGGTCATGTTTTTAATCATTATTTATCTTTTTTCATTATCAATAATAAAGTTTAAAAAATGAT
>NW_027218352.1:27500-30000 GCF_042767895.1 Penaeus vannamei | reverse complement strand
ATCTTCAGGAGATTAAGAGAAAGTGCGACTCGAAGGAGGCGGAGGCAGCCAACCTGCTGAAGGAAAACGGAAAGCTGAAGCAGGACCTCCAGGAAAACAAAAATGAAATTAAATTGATGAATGTACGTGTAAAAGACAGAGTTGGGAGATGGGAGACGGGATAATGAAGACGAAAGGAAGGAGAGGAGAGAAGAAAAGAGAGTAGACACATAGCTGAGACTGTTTTTTTTTTTTATTATTATTATTATTTCTTACAGGACAAACTGGAGAAGCAGGAAAAAGATCTTCAGGAGATGAAGAGAAAGTGCGACTTGAAAGAGGCGGAGGCAGTCAACCTGCGGAAGGAAAACGGAGACATCAAAGAGGAAGTGAAAAAAAAGGAAGCAGAAAAAGTACAAATAGAGGTACGTGCACAGAGAGAGGGATATTGGCCTCGGACATCTGGTTCCCTGGCTAGAGAAGCGTTCCTGATGCGTGTGGTCTCCTCCACAGGTTGAGTACGAGGCCAAATTGCGGGAATCGAACATAGTCTACAACACCAAGGAAGACGAGGCAGCCGACCTGAAGAAGGAGAAGAGAGACCTGATGCTAGAGATCGGAAGAAAGGACGACGAGATCGAAGCGCTCAAGGTAAGTGGGATGAAGAGAGGGATAAGAGGAGGGGAAAGGGAGAAATAGAGAATGAAAGGAAGAGAGAGAAAGAGGATAAGATAAAGAGAGAGGAAGAGGAAGAAAGAGGAGAAAGAGAGAAACAAAGACATTGAATTGTAAAAGGGAATGGGGAACAGAGAAGGGTAGGAAAGAGAAAGGAAGAGAGAGAGTGGAGGTGGGATGAGGACCCTGACAAGGCAGATGCAAATCAACTGTTCGATTCTATTGGAAACATCCTGACCAAGGTTGACTCCCTCAGCACCAGGTGACGAGAGCGCAAAACAACAGGCAAAGGTGTGAGAGAGAGGTCGAGGCCGAGAAGGAAGGTCTCAACGAGCAAATCGCAGATCTTCAGGTACGTATTGCAACTTTGCAGGTGAGTTGTCAGCTGTGTGATCAAGCACAGACTTGTAGTGATACTTTTGTTGCATTAAGTGAAATATTTTGATAGTTGCACGTGTATATATTAAGTTTGTATTGCATAGACGTATAAGTAGGACATCTACCTGTATGTCTATACCTCCCTTTTCTTATCTCCAAGTATAAGTGCTGGGCGAATGTAGGTGTGTGTGTTGTAGTGAGAGAGAAGGGGGATGAAGAGGGGGGACAGAGCAGAATTAACAGTTAGCCTTATCTCCCCCCAGTCTCGTCTGAGAGAAGAATCGCGCAAGAATCGAGCGCTGACGACGCAGATGAGAGAGAAGGAGAGTGAGCTCACCCAAGCCGAGGTAAGTTCTCCCCAGGAACTGCTGAAGTGCGCGCACAGATACAGCATTTCATCCTCCGCGCCGCAGTACTCATTAAGTCGTTCGTTTCCAGGCGCAGCACAATGACAGGGTGAAGGGTCTCAAGAAAAGGGAGAAGAGGAAAGAGAAAGAGGCAGCCGAAGAGAGGGTCGAGCTTGAGAGCGAGATCAGGAGACGAGACAAGAGGATCGAGGCCCTCAAGGTAGGGACGAGTTGGTCCTTCACAGGAACAAGATGGTATTCAACCTTCACCCCGAAAATACAGGGAAAATAACCTTTTTTTCTTTTTCAGAAAAAACTCAGGGCTGAAGATGTTGGAATGGACCCAGAACTCGAAGAAGACAGCCTGCTGAAGCGATTGATGGTAAGTGTGCCACGCATCCAGACCCACCCCTCTCCATCGAATCAAACTCGTTTGTGAGCAACTAAAAATCTGAATATATGACAACTCCCTTTAGGAAAGACAGAGAAAATGGGAGGCAAGGATTCAGATCTTGTCAAACGATGCTAAAAGAAAATGAAAATGAAGCATATTTTTCTGTTTTCTTTACAGATGCTACTGACAGAGCAAGAACAGAAAAAAACTCTGTTTGATGGCAAGTATTTGGGCGATTCGTGCAAGCTGTGTGTGCTTGCTTGCATGTGTGAACGCTTGTGTGTGTGTGTACGGTTGTGTATGATGTATTTGTGTGTACGGTTGTGTATGAGTGTTTGTGTGTACGCTTGTGTATGAGTGTGTTTGTGTGTGTGTATGATTGAAACTATTCCCTACAACGCCAAGGTGTTGTTAACTGGCGCTTCCTCTCCTACGGGACCTGCAGCCGCCCCGCGAGACTGAGCCCACGAGCGCTGGCCAACCCTCGGCCTTAGGCAGGAAGAGCAGGGCTCGGGGAGCAGCTGGCAGCGGCGAGACTCCGGCAGCAGCTGCCACGGACGGGGCTAAAGGAGGCGGGAGAGGCGAGACGCAGCAGGAAACTGGCAGAAGAGGCAAGGCTCGGAAAGCGCCAGAAGACGACGAGGCTGTGCAAGCAGCAGGCAGGGGGGGAGGGGGGAGGCAGAGGGCAGGCAGGAAGGGAGAGGCTAAGGGGGTATCCTACAGGTAC
>NW_027218352.1:0-22500 GCF_042767895.1 Penaeus vannamei | reverse complement strand
GCAGGGGAGGGGATGCGAAAGGGAAAGATTGGTAGGCAGATTGATCGTGGGTAGGGGATGGGGGACCGGGTGTCGCGTGAGGGGATGGGGTCGAGGCTGTTGTGACGGATGCTTCCTCTGCGCATCCCTGCGGCTGAGGAGACGCCACCCCTCGACGAATCAAGCTGTTTATAGCAGATTGTTGCTCGGAGAACATTGCGATCAGCAAATCAACTTTATTTTCAATGAGATCTTGATTGCTGAAGGAGAGTTCATGCTGTGTTTGTATGCCTTGGTGTTTTTGTTTTTGAAAGATTTTCACAAAAGGTGAGATACTTGATTTCTTTGGTGGCGGAGACCAGTCAGTGGCGGGGATGTCTGTGGCTGTTGTGGCAAACACTGAATTGTCGTTCTTTAAGCACTGATCGATCATTGTGTGCACTGTGGAATTTATCATCCTTTTGATGTCTTTATTGATGTTTCTAGTTTTCCTGGAGTCTGATATAAATAGAATGATGTTGCAGGCATTTTCTATCTCTTCTGGGCTATACAGATTCTTAATTTGGTCACACAACACTAAACGTGGCCATGATTTTTTTGGTCGTAATAAAGCAAAGAATCGTGTTGAGCACTATGGTAGTGTTGCCTGGTAAATGGCTTTGTTGTCGTCACTGTTTGTTTCTGTGTTGTTTTCACCGTTTTCTCTGATTTCACTTGTTTTCACTGTTTTTTTTTCACTGTTTTCATTGTCCGGGTTGTTTAAACGCCCTTTTCCCTGGTCGGGGAGGCATGTGTGTCTATATATCTGATAGATATACACTTGGCTATCTATTTGCCCGGTTGATATGCATGTCGAGCCGGATAGATATGCATTTATTTCTTTATCTATGCGTGTCAAGTACACGAATATTCTTTGGGTCGGGCCTCGCACAATTCTGACAGACCGGCAGACAGTTGGTAGTCTCACACATAATGACAGGTACTAGACTCGTGCTATGTGGGTCCTAAACTTTCACAGTATATGTCCAAACCTAACAAAGCCCAGTTAAAAGCCGCTGAGCATGTTCCTAGATATCTGGAAGGCACAAATTCTTGTTCCTCCTCTCTCTCTCTCTCTCTCCCTCCCTCTGTGTGTGTGTGTGTGAGTCTGTCTGTGTCTCTCTCTCTCGCTCTCTTTCTCTTTTATTAATTGTGCATTTTTGTCCGTTATATCTGTGTGTGTGTGTGTCTGTTTCTCTCTCTCTCTCTCTCTCTCTCTCTCTCTCTCTCTCTCTCTCTCTCTCTCTCTCTCTCTCTCTCTCTCTCTCTCTCTCTCTTTATTTCTCTCACTCCCTTTCCCCACTTTTTTCCTCTCCCATCCCTTCCTCTTCCCCCCCTTTCTAGCTCTGTTACTCGTTATCTCTCCCTACTTATATATCTGTCTTTCTCTTTATTTATTTTTCTCTCTCGTTTTTTCCTCTTATTCACTTTCTCTTTGTTCTCTTGCTCTCACTTACTTTTTCACTCACTTTGTGTGTGTGTGTGTGTGTGTGTGTGTGTGTGTGTGTGTGTGTGTGTGTGTGTGTGTGTGTGTGTCTGTCTCTCTGCCTCTCTCTCTCTCTCTCTCTCTCTCTCTATCTATCTATCTATCTATCTATCTATCTATCTATTTATCTCTTTGTATTCCCTTTCCCTATTTATATATCTGTCTTTCTCTTTCTTTGTCATCTATTTGCTTATTTATTTATTTTTCTCTCTCGTTTTTTTCTCATTCTCTTTTTCACTTCATCTCTCTCTCTCTCTCTCTCTCTCTCTCTCTCTCTCTCTCTCTCTCTCTCTCTTTCTCTCTCTCTGATACACTCTCTCTAACTCCCCTCTAACACACACACACTCTCTCTTTCTCTTTTTTTCATTCTCTCACTCCCTTTCTCTCTTTTCCTCTTCATCTCTCTCTTTCTCTTTTTATTCGCTCTCTCCTTCATATCTCTCTCCCATCCCTTCCTTCCGCCTCTCTCTATCTCTGTTACTCATTCTCTCTCCTTTTTTATCTATTTTTCTCTCTCTTGTTTGTTCTCTCTCACTCACTCACTTATTCAGTGAGGCAGAGGAATATCTCCCTCTTCCCTTGGTCATAATGGAACAAATTTTTATTCTAATTCATGCATCAAGAGCCATTTCATTCTACTCAACAGAAAACAGATATTCTTTAAGAAATGACAGCAAAGGAACTGAGAGCAAACACAGAAAACGTAGTGATCCGAGCATCAAGGGCTAACTAACTTATTTAACATTATGTGTCTCGAACGCATCTATCAATTGTAATGTAGCAACTGTTGTTATTGTGCTGTAGAACGCAATAACATGATTTTTTGGGAAAAATCAAACATCCTAATGTTATATTTACATATCAGTTTGGATTATTTCTTACAAAAAAGTATAGGCGATACATGTACTGGCATCGGTATCGCGTTATCTGGCTTCAAAGAATTGACGAATCGGAAACGCCTTCGCCAATTTCCAGGAATCGACGTATGGGAATGACATCAGCCAATTTCCAGGAATCAACGTATGGGAATGACATCAGCCAATTTCCAGGAATCGATGGGAATGACATCAGCCAATTTCCAGGAATCGACGTATGGGAATGACATCAGCCAATTTCCAGGAATCGATGGGAATGACATCAGCCAATTTCCAGGAATCGACGTATGGAAATGGCATCAGCCAATTTCCAGGAATCGACGTATGGGAATGGCATCAGCCAATTTCCAGGAATCGACGTATGGGAATGGCATCAGCCAATTTCCAGGAATCGACGTACGGGAATGGCATCAGCCAATTTCCAGGAATCGATGGGAATGACATCAGCCAATTTCCAGGAATCGACGTATGGGAATGGCATCAGCCAATTTCCAGGAATCGACGTATGGGAATGGCATCAGCCAATTTCCAGGAATCGACGTATGGGAATGGCATCAGCCAATTTCCAGGAATCGACGTATGGGAATGACATCAGCCAATTTCCAGGAATCGACGTATGGGAATGGCATCAGCTAATTTCTAGGAATCGACGTATGGGAATGGCATCAGCCAATTTCCAGGAATCGACGTATGGGAATGGCATCAGCCAATTTCCAGGAATCGACGTATGGGAATGGCATCAGCTAATTTCTAGGAATCGACGTATGGGAATGACATCAGCCAATTTCCAGGAATCGACGTATGGGAATGACATCAGCCAATTTCCAGGAATCGATGGGAATGACATCAGCCAATTTCCAGGAATCGACGTATGGGAATGACAGCCAATTTCCAGGAATCGACGTATGGGAATGACATCAGCCAATTTCCAGGAATCGACGTATGGGAATGACATCAGCCAATTTCCAGGAATCGACGTATGGGAATGGCATCAGCCAATTACCAGGAATCGACGTATGGGAATGGCATCAGCCAATTTCCAGGAATCGACGTATGGGAATGGCATCAGCCAATTTCCAGGAATCGACGTATGGGAATGGCATCAGCCAATTTCCAGGAATCGACGTATGGGAATGACATCAGCCAATTTCCTGGAATCGACGTATGGGAATGACATCAGCCAATTTCCAGGAATCGACGTATGGGAATGGCATCAGCCAATTTCCAGGAATCGACGTATGGGAATGGCATCAGCCAATTTCCAGGAATCGACGTATGGGAATGGCATCAGCCAATTTCCAGGAATCGACGTATGGGAATGGCATCAGCCAATTTCCAGGAATCGACGTATGGGAATGGCATCAGCCAATTTCCAGGAATCGACGTATGGGAATGACATCAGCCAATTTCCAGGAATCGACGTATGGGAATGACATCAGCCAATTTCCAGGAATCGACGTATGGGAATGGCATCAGCTAATTTCTAGGAATCGACGTATGGGAATGGCATCAGCCAATTTCCAGGAATCGACGTATGGGAATGGCATCAGCCAATTTCCAGGAATCGACGTATGGGAATGGCATCAGCCAATTTCCAGGAATCGACGTATGGGAATGGCATCAGCCAATTTCCAGGAATCGACGTATGGGAATGGCATCAGCCAATTTCCAGGAATCGACGTATGGGAATGGCATCAGCCAATTTCCAGGAATCGACGTATGGGAATGACATCAGCCAATTTCCAGGAATCGACGTATGGGAATGGCATCAGCCAATTTCCAGGAATCGACGTATGGGAATGGCATCAGCCAATTTCCAGGAATCGACGTATGGGAATGGCATCAGCCAATTTCCAGGAATCGACGTATGGGAATGACATCAGCCAATTTCCAGGAATCGACGTATGGGAATGGCATCAGCCAATTTCCAGGAATCGAGGTATGGGAATGACATCAGCCAATTTCCAGGAATCGACGTATGGGAATGGCATCAGCCAATTTCCAGGAATCGACGTATGGGAATGACATCAGCCAATTTCCAGGAATCGACGTATGGGAATGGCATCAGCCAATTTCCAGGAATCGACGTATGGGAATGGCATCAGCCAATTTCCAGGAATCGACGTATGGGAATGGCATCAGCCAATTTCCAGGAATCGACGTATGGGAATGGCATCAGCCAATTTCCAGGAATCGACGTATGGGAATGGCATCAGCCAATTTCCAGGAATCGACGTATGGGAATGACATCAGCCAATTTCCAGGAATCGACGTATGGGAATGACATCAGCCAATTTCCAGGAATCGACGTATGGGAATGGCATCAGCCAATTTCCAGGAATCGACGTATGGGAATGGCATCAGCCAATTTCCAGGAATCGACGTATGGGAATGGCATCAGCCAATTTCCAGGAATCGACGTATGGGAATGGCATCAGCCAATTTCCAGGAATCGACGTATGGGAATGGCATCAGCCAATTTCCAGGAATCGACGTATGGGAATGGCATCAGCCAATTTCCAGGAATCGACGTATGGGAATGGCATCAGCCAATTTCCAGGAATCGACGTATGGGAATGGCATCAGCCAATTTCCAGGAATCGACGTACGGGAATGGCATCAGCCAATTTCCAGGAATCGACGTATGGGAATGGCATCAGCCAATTTCCAGGAATCGACGTATGGGAATGACCAGCCAATTTCCAGGAATCGACGTATGGGAATGGCATCAGCCAATTTCCAGGAATCGACGTATGGGAATGGCATCAGCCAATTTCCAGGAATCGACGTATGGGAATGGCATCAGCCAATTTCCAGGAATCGACGTCTGGGAATGGCATCAGCCAATTTCCAGGAATCGACGTATGGGAATGACATCAGCCAATTTCCAGGAATCGACGTATGGGAATGGCATCAGCCAATTTCCAGGATTCGACGTATGGGAATGGCATCAGCCAATTTCCAGGAATCGACGTACGGGAATGGCATCAGCCAATTTCCAGGAATCGACGTATGGGAATGGCATCAGCCAATTTCCAGGAATCGACGTACGGGAATGGCATCAGCCAATTTCCAGGAATCGACGTATGGGAATGGCATCAGCCAATTTCCAGGAATCGACGTATGGGAATGGCATCAGCCAATTTCCAGGAATCGACGTACGGGAATGGCATCAGCCAATTTCCAGGAATCGACGTATGGGAATGGCATCAGCCAATTTCCAGGAATCGACGTATGGGAATGGCATCAGCCAATTTCCAGGAATCGACGTATGGGAATGGCATCAGCCAATTTCCAGGAATCGACGTATGGGAATGGCATCAGCCAATTTCCAGGAATCGACGTATGGGAATGGCATCAGCCAATTTCCAGGAATCGACGTATGGGAATGGCATCAGCCAATTTCCAGGAATCGACGTATGGGAATGGCATCAGCCAATTTCCAGGAATCGACGTATGGGAATGGCATCAGCCAATTTCCAGGAATCGACGTATGGGAATGGCATCAGCCAATTTCCAGGAATCGACGTATGGGAATGGGATCAGCCAATTTCCAGGAATCGACGTATGGGAATGGCATCAGCCAATTTCCAGGAATCGACGTATGGGAATGACATCAGCCAATTTCCAGGAATCGACGTATGGGAATGGCATCAGCCAATTTCCAGGAATCGACGTATGGGAATGGCATCAGCCAATTTCCAGGAATCGACGTATGGGAATGGCATCAGCCAATTTCCAGGAATCGACGTATGGGAATGGCATCAGCCAATTTCCAGGAATCGACGTATGGGAATGGCATCAGCCAATTTCCAGGAATCGACGTATGGGAATGACAGCCAATTTCCAGGAATTGATGGGAATGGCATCAGCCAATTTCCAGGAATCGATGGGAATGACATCACCCAATTTCCAGGAATCGATGGGAATGACATCAGCCAATTTCCAGGAATCAACGTATGGGAATGACAGCCAATTTCCAGGAATTGATGGGAATGGCATCAGCCAATTTCCAGGAATCGATGGGAATGACATCAGCCAATCTCCAGGAATCGACGTATGGAAATGGCCTTAGACAAATCTACGCATCGATGCCCATCACTGATTCTTCCCAAGAGAAGATAAACAACATTCACTTGTGCTTCTTTAACATGAGGGAAATGGCGACCGTGCTTCTGGCTTCCTATCGGGAAGAATTTAGCCATTTGGCGTTGAGAACTCGTTCCACTTTCAACATTTCGAGTGGAACAAAGCAGGTGTATTATTGATTCGGATGAAAGAATGTTCAAGCTTATAAATCCAGCATTCTGTTTCAAATTCCTGTTTCATCTCTGTAGTGGCCCCGTGAGGGCCAGGAGCTAAGTTACCCCCTCGCGCCGTTTTCGTTGCGACTACGGGCGCCACCTGGGGGTATTTTTCTTCAAATACGAATAAATATTTAATATAGAGGAAAAACATCTGCTTCGGAACCTCTCCAGTTATACATAAAACTAATAAAACCTATAACAATAAAAGAAATCGATTATATAAAAAAAATGATCATGGAGACTCGGGAAATTCCCGCCTCACGTCAGTCGATTGTGGCGAGAGGAACTGAGAGGACTGTATGGAGCTGCGGACGAGGTAAGAATTCGGGAAGATTCGTGTATTTTCTGGTTAGCTCCTGTGGCCGATAATAATCCGGAAGGGCCACGAGATATTCCTGAAGCTTCCTGTGAATAAAGGGAGATTTTATTTCTGTTTTATTCTATGTGTATTTTTGTTTTCCTCCAGTTCCTCGGCTTTGAGTTTACCCCCTTCCTTCTTTTTTTTTTTTTTTTTTTTTTTTTTTTTTTTTTTTTTTTTTTGCTTTAATGCTTTGATTTCTTGGCACGTTTATTTTCGTTTGCTTACGCTAACTTGAGTTTTTGTTTGTTTTGTTTGTTTTCCTTTTGTTATTTAAAAAGGGGGAGTCACAATCGGCTCAATTAGTGGTGAAGAATCTCATTTCAAATGTCTGTTTTATTTGAATTTCTGTTTTATTTTATTTCAAAATTACCATTTAATTTAAACTTTTTTCTTATTTTATTTTGAATTATTGTATTTCCTTTTGAATTATCAATTTAGCAGTGATTGGTAAGTCATTAGTAATTATCATTTTATTAAATTATTATGAAATCATTTTATCTTATTTTAAATTTCTATTATATTTTGAATTTCTCTATTAAATTCAGCATTCGATTTTTTAAACTTTTATCTTACTTTATGACTTCACCATTCTATGTTTTTTTCTACTTTCTTCAATCTAATAAATTCACCAATCTATGTTTCTTCTATTTTATGGTTTGTGAAATGTTTATGTGAAAATAATCACCAGGAACCGTAACTCTTGCCGTACAAATGTTTTAGGGTCAATTCCGGAAAGTTCGTGTATTTTGACTGCTGAGAACATGATGCTACACTCACGAAATTTCGATTTTTAGATTAAGAAACTGCAAGAAACTTTTACTTTACTAATGGTGCTCAAAGTTAAGAAACCTGCAGTGTGTTTAAGGTCAGAGTTTCTCATAAAGAATGAGTGTAGACATGCAAAATATTCTTAGATGAAAAGGAGGGTTCTCTCTACGAGTAAAATATGAGTTTTTTTTCAGTTACATTACACCTCAATAGATGGCGCTTGCACTTCAATTATATCACTCCTCAATAGATGGCTCTTGCAGTTCAATTACATTGCACCTCAATAGATGGCGCTTGCACTTCAATTATATCACTCCTCAATAGATGGCTCTTGCAGTTCAGTTACATTGAAATATGTAATATAAGTAAAATATGAGTTCCTTCCGCGGATCTATCCCCGATGCATTTTACCGGCAATTGATAAAATTTTCACTGTACATTTGTTTTCAGACAAAGCATTCCAGCCATGGAAGAAATGACAACTTGCCTTATTTGGAAAGAAGGTCTACGTGGCGAGGCTGACCAAGGGAAGCGAATGAATCAATCGTGCGAGTGCAGAGAGGAGCGAGACTAACAACAATTGAGTCACCCCTGAATCGCATCCAGAGAGAACGTGGCGAATCAAGGGATGACTCTCATAATCTTGCAAGGCCACCGAATATTGTAACCAAAATTTCTCCTTGGTAATGTGTTGTCTTTATGCGCATATTTGATATTGTGTTTGTATTATTTCAGCACCAAATAAGTAAGGTTGCTGACTTAAACTACAAAAGGAATAGTATTTTACATTTTCTCATAACTCGCTGGAACTTTTGTGTATGCAAAATACGTATGTAATATATACGGACAGTTCGTAAGAAGATTGATCTAATACTATCCTTCCAGAGTCTACTCGGATTCTACTATTACTGCAAGCTTATAATAGCATCACTGCGGTCCGTGGGCTTAAGGAATGCCGGAGGGAGCGCTGTCCTCCCATCCAACTCCAGCGGACTATGAAGTGAGAACAAGTCCTCTTCGATCCGTATCTCTCAAAGCGGAACATTTCTCGCTGAAGACCGACCGTTTCTTTCGTGGCTTCACAGCGGAGACTGAGGAAGGGAGCGAAAGAGGAAAGAGAAAGAAAAAGAGAGAGAAAGAGCGAGGGGAATCTCGTCGGGGAAATCACGGTTGAGGCGAGAGACGGGCGGGTGAGACTTTGTTCAGAGAGGCAGGATGTCTGGTCTGAGTGTAGCATCATGTTCGCGGCAGTCAAAATACACGAACTTTCCGGAATTGACCCTAAAACATTTGTACGGCAAGAGTTACGGTTCCTGGTGATTATTTTCACATAAATATTTCACAAACCATAAAATAGAAGAAACATAGATTGGTGAATTTATTAGATTGAAGAAGGTAGAAAAAACATAGAATGGTGAAGTCATAAAGTAAGATAAAAGTTTAAAAAATCGAATGCTGAATTTAATAAAATTCAAAATATAGAAATTTAAAATAAGATAAAATGATTTCATAATGTCTGTTCATGATCTCGCAGTCGACGCAGGTTACCACCGGGTCTGCGACGTGAGTGGCTGGGTCAGTAGCAACTCGAGGAGGTGTCATGGCGTCGGCTTTGATGCTCGTTCAATGAAAATCTAACCACTAAAATGGTTATTTTCCATTCTTTTTGAAAATTGACGAGGCCAAAATGATCGATCATATTTGTCAAAGCATCCCTACCTTTTGTGACGTCATCAGAATAAATCCCCATGTGATTTTTTTCCAAAAGATAGAATCGGGCGCCATGACACCTCCTCGACTTGCTACTGACCTAGCCTTCCCCACTACTGAATGTGCATGGTTTGCTCGCAGCTGACGCAGTTTACCACCGGGTCTGCGCCGTAGATTTCCTTACAAAGACGTCTTTTCAATTTTCAAAAAGGATGGAAAAATAATGATAAATAATAAATAAATAATTAATAAATAATGGCTTTTGATAAGAATGCAAAGTTTCTCGATGAAAAACGACGACGAACAGATTACTGTGAATAATCTGATCAAAATGAAGGAATATTATGATAAATGGGGAATTGAGGAAAAAGATGACAAATAAGAGAAGAAAATGAATGATAAAGGAGGAATAGAGGAAAAGAATGGCAAACTAGGGAAGAAAATAAAATTTAAACAAGGAATAGAGGGAAAGGGCGATAAATAAAGAAAAAAAAAGAATTAAGGAAAAGAATGATAAATTAGGGAAGAAAATAAAATATAAACAAGGAATAGAGGAAAAGGGCGATAAATAAAGAAAAAAAAAGAATAAAAGAGGAATAGAGGAAAAGAATGATAAATTAGGGAAGAAAATAAATGATAAACAAGGAATAGAGGAAAAGGGCGATAAATAAGGCAATACAATAAATGATAAACAAGGAATAGAGGAAAAGGATGATAAATTAGGGGAGAGGCTAACGGAAGGCACTGCTGCTGCCATCGTGCAAGGGTTGAATTCCCAGCAGATTTAGGTAAAAAGGAACAAAAATTGAACATCAACACTGCAACCGAGCTGATTAAAAACATTAATGGCAACATCAAGTCACATATAATGACGTGAATAAATGTAAGTTAATGGCAACGTCAAAGAACATATAATGACATGAGTAAATGTAAATGGCAACATCAACAATAAATGTAAGTTAATGGCAACATCAAAGGACATATAATGACGTGAATGAATGTAAATGTAAACTTACAATAAATGTAAGTTAATGGCAACTTTCTGCCCATGAAACTAGCAACAATCGGACAGGTCATTGCTCATGCTTCGCGACCACAAGTTGTCATCGCACCTTAATGGCGCTTGCACTTCAGTTACATCGCACCTCAATAGATGGCGCTTGCACTTCAGTTACATCGCACCTCAATAGATGGCGCTTGCACTTCAGTTACATCGCACCTCAATAGATGGCGCTTGCACTTCAGTTACATCGCAGCTCAATAGATGGCGCTTGCCGCCAAGGTCTATATAAGTACTTATATAGACCTTGCTTGCCGCACCTCTGTAGTGGACACGAGGTACCCCCACTAAGCAAGAGTCCAGACTAGGCGAGTCCCCCCTTTTTTAGCCAGCACCAGCACCATCTGTGAGGATCGGCGGTAGCCAGCTGCAGTTTTGCGTCCCTGGAGCCTTTTTATTTTTCGTATTTTTATGTTTTATTTATTTTAGCTTTTTCTCACGGCCTCTAGTTTTATTTTAATTTCTTTTAATTATGTTAAGTAAACTCCTTTTATTTTCAATCATTTTTATTATTTACACATTTTATAAGAGCCTATATAAAGAGCCTGTTTTATGCTAGAGTCTCTCTTGGGTTGTTGGCTTCGGTTTTTCTACAAGAGAGAAAGATAAGTATATTCATGTTTTGTAAGAGGCCAGTTAGGATGTGTTATATGCATTGTAACTTTTGTGAATATACAGACTGAGGGGATCTCAGGTTTTCCTTTTTATGTGTTGGTTTCGTTTTATCCTTGGTTTGTTTATTTCTTTTACTTTTTACTGTTTTATTTGGTTTTAAAAGGGTGGACACATTTGATCTTGAAATTAAGTTAATAAAGAAAGAAAATTACTTCACTGATCAGTAACAGAAGAGAATGGAAAAAGTAAATGGCGATTAATTTAAAGATAATAGTAAGTCTTACTTACGGGGTTAAGGGCTTCAGGATTGTGACAAGCGGGTCATGCTGCAGTACACGCCAGCTACCACCCTTTTGAAAGCAGCTCCCCTGTTCGCAAGTTGCACTCTGCAAGACCCGCGTTGTATTTATGAAAGTGTCTCACAGGGGTAAACACTACACCTCAATAGATGGCGCTTGCAGTTCAGTTACATCGCACCTCAATAGATGGCGCTTGCACTTCAGTTACATCGCACCTCAATAGATGGCGCTTGCACTTCAGTTACATCACACCTCAATAGATGGTGGTTGCAGTTCAATTACATTGGACCTCAACAGATGGCGCTTGCAGTTCAATTACATCACTATAAGAGGTATTAACACCTCTGTTTTATAGTGTATAGTTGAAGTACAGGTGGCGTCAGTGATACACTTAGTGGCTTCACTGTTTATTAACGAAAACACACGATATGAAAACTACGGTATGCCGGTCCTCCGTGCTGAGGGCAGAGCCAGGCCGGGCCGCCGGATGGCAGGCTATATGGCCAGCCGGGGGTGGCACGGTCTCTCCCAGGTCAGGATGTGTGCGAAGTATGCTGTATTGCACCCCCTATGACATCTCAGTAGATGGAGCTTGCTCAATTACATCACACCTCAATAGATGATGCTTGCACTTCACTTACACCATACCTCAATAGATGGAGCTTGCTGTTCAATTACATCATACCTCAATAGATGGCGCTTGCAGTTCAGTTACATCATCCTCAATAGATGGCGCTTGCAGTTCAATTACATTGCACTTCAATAGATGGGGCTTGTATTTCAGTTACGTCGCACCTCAATAGATGGCGCTTGCAGTTTAGTTATATTACCCTTCAATAGATGGTGCTTGCAGTTCAGTTACATCGCACCTCAATAGATGGCGCTTGCGATTTAAATACATTGTACCTCAATAGATGGCGCTTGCAGTTCAATTACATCGCACCTCAATAGATGGCGCTTGCAATTCAAATACATTGCACCTCAATAGGTGGCGCTTGCAATTCAAATACATCGCACCTCAATAGATGGCGCTTGTAGTTCAATTACATCGCACCTCAATAGATGGCGCTTGTAGTTCAATTACATCGCACCTCAATAGATGGCGCTTGCAATTCAATTACATCGCACCTCAATAGATGGCGCTTGTAGTTCAATTACATCACACCTCAATAGATGGCGCTTGCAGTTCACCATAAGTCCGTCTCACGTTTTCCTTACACGGCCGGTTTGTTAAAATTGCGCCAGGTTCAACCTGATAGAAATTCATGACACGGACATAAATACATATCTATCAGTCTAGACATGCAGATCTACTCTACATGTATATAAATAAATGTATATCTGTTTGATGGATCTATAGATATGCATTTATTTCTGTGTTTATGGATGTGTTCCTACACATAGTCGTTGGGTCGGAAGGTAATAATAATAATAATAATAATAATAATAATAATGATAATAATGTTAACCAACCGGCCATGGATTTTGTTCATTCAGTGACTGCGCGTGAAGTGATTGCGCATAAGGTGGTTGCACGGAAGGTGATTGCGCATAAGGTGGTTGCACGTGAAGTGATCATGCGTAAAGTGATTGTGTGAAGTGATTGCAGGTAAGGTGATTGTGCATAAAATGATTGTGAATAGAGTGATTGCATGTAAAGTGCTTGCTCGTATAGTGATTGCACATAGAGTGATTGTGCCTAAAATGCGTGCACCTAAAATCTTTACACCTTAAATGCTTGCACCTGAAATGCTTGCACCTAAAATGCTTGCACCTAAAATGCTTGCACCTAAAATCTTTACACCTGAAATGCTTGCACCTAAAATGCTTACACCTAAAATGCTTGCACCTAAAATGCTTACACCTAAAATGCTTGCACTTGAAATGCTTGCACCTCAAATGCTTGCACCTAAAATCTTTACACCTTAAATGCTTGCACCTAAAATGCTTACACCTAAAATGCTTACACCTAAAATGCTTACACCTAAAATGCTTACACCTAAAATGCTTACACCTAAAATCTTTACACCTGAAATGTTTGCACCTAAAATGCTTGCACCTAAAATGCTTGCACCTAAAATCTTTACACCTGAAATGTTTGCACCTAAAATGCTTGCACCTAAAATGCTTGCACCTAAAATGCTTGCACCTAAAATGCTTACACCTAAAATGCTTACACCTAAAATGCTTACACCTAAAATCTTTACACCTGAAATGTTTGCACCTAAAATGCTTGCACCTAAAATGCTTGCACCTAAAATGCTTGCACCTAAAATGCTTGCACCTAAAATGCTTGCACCTAAAATGCTTGCACCTAAAATGCTTGCACCTAAAATCTTTACACCTGAAATGCTTACACCTGAAATGCTTACACCTAAAATGCTTGCACCTAAAATCTTTACACCTTAAATGCTTGCACCTAAAATCTTTAAACCTGAAATGCTTGCGCCTAAAATGCTTGCACCTAAAATGCTTACACCTAAAATGCTTGCACCTAAAATGCTTACACCTGAAATGTTTGTACCTAAAATGCTTGCACCTAAAATGCTTGCACCTCACATCTTTACACCTAACATGCTTACACCTAAATTGCTTACACTTAAAATGCTTGTACCTAAAATGCTTGCACCTAAGATGCGTGAACCTAAAATGCTTGCACCTCAAATGCTTGCACCTAAAATGCTTACACCTAAAATGCGTGAACCTAAAATGCTTGTACCTAAAATCTTTACGCCTTAAATGCTTACACCTAAAATGCTTGCACCTAAAATGCTTACACCTAAAATGCTTGCACCTAAAATGCTTACACCTAAAATGCTTGTACCTAAAATCTTTAAACCTGAAATGCTTACACCTAAAATGCTTACACCTCAAATGTTTGCACCTTAAATGCTTGCACCTAAAATGCTTACACCTCAAATGCTTGCACCTTAAATGCTTGCACCTAAAATGCTTACACCTAAAATGCTTACACTAAAATGCTTACACCTAAAATGCTTACACCTAAAATGCTTGCACCTTAATTAAATGCTTGCACCTTAAATGCTTGCACCTTAATTAAATGCTTGCACCTTAAATGCTTGCACCTAAAATGCTTACACCTAAAATGCTTGCACCTAAAATGCTTGTACCTAAAATCTTTACACCTTAAATGCTTGCACCTTAAATGCTTGCACCTTAAATGCTTGCACCTTAAATGCTTGCACCTAAAATGCTTACACCTAAAATGCTTGCACCTAAAATCTTTAAACCTGAAATGCTTGCACCTAAAATGCTTACACCTTAAATGCTTGCACCTAAAATGCTTGCACCTAAAATCTTTACACCTGAAATGCTTGCACCTAAAATGCTTGCACCTAAAATTCTTGCACCTAAGATGCGTGAACCTAAAATGCTTGCACCTAAGATGCGTGAACCTAAAATGCTTGCACCTTAAATGCTTACACCTAAAATCTTTACACCTTAAATGCTTGCGCCTTAAATGCTTGCACCTTAAATGCTTGCACCTAAAATGCTTACACCTAAAATGCTTGTACCTAAAATCTTTAAACCTGAAATGCTTGCACCTAAAATGCTTGCACCTTAAATGCTTGCACCTAAAAAGCTTGCATATGAAATGCAATCCCTGTCTCTTTCTCCCTCGTTCCCTCTCCCCCCCCCTCTCTCTCTCTCTCTCTCTCTCTCTCTCTCTCTCTCTCTCTCTCTCTCTCTCTCTCTCTCTCTCTCTCTCTCTCTCTGTCAGTCTCTCTCTCTCTCTCTCTCTCTCTCTCTCTCTCTCTCTCTCTCTCTCTCTCTCTCTCTCTCTCTCTCTCTCTCTCTCTCTCTCTGTCAGTCTCTCTTTCTCTCTCTCTCTCTGCCATTCTCTTTCTCTCTCTCTCTCTCTCTCTCTCTCTCTCTCTCTCTCTCTCTCTCACTCTCTCTCTCTCTCTCTCCTCCCCCACTCTCTCTCTCTCTCTCTCTCTCTTCCCCCACTCTCTCTCTCTCTCTCTCTCTATCTTTCTCTCTCTCTCTCTCTCTATCTTTCTCTCTCTCTCTTCCCCCCCCCCTCTCTCTCTGTCTTTCTCTCTCTCTCTTCCCACCCCCTCTCTCTCTCTCTCTCTCTCTCTCTCTCTCTCTCTCTCTCTCTCTCTCTCTCTCTCTCTCTCTCTCTCTCTCTCTCTCTCTCTCTATTTTCGCAGCATTTTCGTATTTTTATCATTATGATTAGTATTATCATTATTCGTATCTATGTTATCACCATCATTATTGTCGTTATCATTAATATCATTATTGTTATGATTATCATCATCATTGATAGTATTATTATCATTATCATTATTACCATTATCATCATAATTAAAATATTAACTGATGCGATAACTGTTACCATTTTTTTATTATTATTATTTCTAGCATTATCACCATTGTTATTATTACCATTATTGTAAGTAATAGTGTTGTTGTTGTAGTTATTATTTTTGTTGTTATTATTATTAGTATCATCATCATCATTATTATTATCATTATTATTATTATCATTATTATTATTATTATTATTATTATTATTATTATTATTATTGTTATCATTAGTATTATTATTATCTCTATTGTTATTATTATTATTATTATTGTTCATACTATCATTATAATTTATTTCTTATTACTATTATTATCACTATCATTATTATCACCGTTATTTTTATCATCATAAGTATTAATATTGGTTATATTATTATCATTATTATCAATATTAATATTATTTTTATTTACTATTATTGTTATTGTTATCGATGTTGTTATTATTAGTCATAAGAATAATAATGATAATGGTGATATAATCTCTGTTACGATCTATATGATAGTTAATGGTGATTGTAAGAGATGGGAAATATATAGATATTGATACATAAAAAGTCATAGAGAAGAAATATAGAGAATTATAGAAATAAAAACATAAAACTTACAAATAATTCAATTTTGGCAACATCTTAGCCAAGACGCGGAGGGATACATGTCAACTTTGAGAAATCGGAGAATTAAAAGGAAAAAGAAGGAGGAAAATTAATAAATACCAACCGCTTATCACGAAAAGCAAGACAAGCATTCGCATAATCGAGAAATAATCGAGGAAAGGGGGATAATTCCGCCTTTTCGAGAATCTCCCGAGAGCACTACTTCGTCTACCGTACAACCGGCGCGGCGGAGTCCATCATCAATGGAGTCAGTGTTCCGATGGCCTTTGTGAAGGGGGGACGTGCCGCTCGCGCCTCCGCCTGGCTTTTCACTTAAGTCGACCCGAAATGGAGGTGAAATAAATGAATTTAAGGTCGAAGCAGGTCGAGCGAGGAACCCGTGTGCTTAGGGAGTGGCCCTCAGGCTGGAAAATGGCTTGGAAACGCCTTTTTTTCTGGGCTCTGATTTGTTTGTGTTCGAGGAATGACAAAGGTAAGCGGAGGTTCTCTCTTATTCCCCCGTTTATCGCGTTTTTTCTCCCCAGTTCCCCATTTATTCTCTGTTTTCCCTTCGTCCTCAGAAAATAGATGAGTTAAGAGCCTTACACACATTTATTATTATTATTATTATCTTTTTTTGTGTGTGTTTTTTCCATCCTTATTTTCTCTCTCTCCCCCCTCATATTTATCGCGTGTTCTCTTCCCAATTCCCCATTTATTCGCAGTTTTTTCTTCTTCCTTTTAAGATTTACAAGAAAGCGTCTTTCTTCATTTATTTTTGTAGATTATTATTTTCTCTCTCTTCCCATGTTTATCATATTTTTCCGCTATTCCTCACTTATTAGCATTTTTCTCCCATTTTCACTTCTGTTTTTTATTTGTTATTTTCTTAACACGAATTCTCTTAATATTCATCTTTCCATTTATTATTTGTTTATATACTTTATTTATCACAGTTTTCCTCCATTTATCATTTATTATTTGTTTTCCTCTTCCCTAATGTATCATCCTTTTCCTCTTTTCCTCGTTTATCATTTATTTTCTTCCCCTATTTATCACCCATTTCCTCTATTCCTCTTTTGTTAATTATTTACTTCCCCAATTTATCATCCTTTTCCTCTTTTCCTTGTTTATCACTTATTTTCTTCCCCTATTTATCACCCATTTCCTCTATTCCTCTTTTGTTAATTATTTACTTCCCCAATTTATCATCGTTTTCCTCTTTTCCTCATTTATCATTTATTTACTTCCCCTATTTATCACCCATTTCCTCTATTCCTCTTTTGTTTATTATTTACTTCCCCAATTTATCATCGTTTTCCTCTTTTCCTCATTTATCATATATTTACTTCCCCTATTTATCACCCATTTCCTCTATTCCTCTTTTGTTAATTATTTACTTCCCTAATTTATCATCCTTTTCCTCTCTTCCTTGTTTATCACTTATTTTCTTCTCCTATTTATCACCCATTTCCTCTATTCCTCTTTTGTTAATTATTTACTTCCCTAATTTATCATTCTTTTCCTCTATTCCTTGTTTATTATTTGTTTTCTTTACCTTTATCACCCTTTTCCTCCATTCCTCATTTACCAATTGTTTTCTTCCCTTATTTATCATCGTTTTCCTCAATTCTCCATTTATCATTTGTTAATTTCTCGTACTTATCATCATTTTCCTTTCTTCCTGTATTTATCATTCGTTTTCTTCCTCTTCTAAAGATGATAAGTTTAAGTTTGTTTTTCTCTCTCTCTTTCTCATGCCTTCTTCCCATATTTATCACATTTTTCTGTTATTCCACCTTTCTCCCTTTCTCATGCCTTCTTCCCATATTTATCGCATTTTTCTCTGTTATTCCACCTTTCTCTCTTTCTTATCACTTCTTCCCATATTTATCACATTTTTCAGTTATTCCACCTTTCTCCCTTTCTCATGCCTTGTTCCCATATTTATCACATTTTTCTACCCTTCTCTCCTACATTTATTGCATTTTTCTTCCTTTCTCTCTCTCCTATAATTATCGCATTTTATTCCACCTTTCTCCCTCTCTCATACCTTCTTCCCATATTTATCACATTTTTCTGTTATTCCACCTTTCTCTCTTCCTCATGCCTCCTCATATTTATCGCATTTTTCTCTGTTATTCTATCTTCCATCTTGTTTTCTATCTTCTTCTTCTTCTTCTTCTTCTTCAGATGACTAATTCATGTGTTGTTTCTTTCTCCTTTTTCGCTTTATTTATATGATTATTATATTCCATAAAGTTGTTATATTTTAACAAATGATTATGTTTTATGATAATTATGTTATAATGATTCATATGATAATTATTACAATTTATATGATAATTATTACAATTTATGTTATTATTATTGTGATTTATATAATTGTTATATTACATTTATGTTATATTTATGTTATGTTTTATATTTTAACAAAATTATTTTGTTTTATGATAATTATGTTAAAATGATTTATGTGATAATTATTACAATTTATATATGATAATTATTATGATTTATATTATAATTGTTATGATTTATGTTATTATTATTGTGATTTATGTAATTCTTATAGTTTATATCATTATTTATATTTATATAATTGTTATATTATATTTATGTTATATTTTTTATTTTATATAATATATATATTTTTTTAAATTTCTGTAATTATTATATTTTTTGCCTTTTTTACCGTCTTTTATCGCCCATTTGCTCAGTTCCCCATTTATCATCTTTTTTCCCAAAGATCTCTATTCCTGTTCTCTATTTCTCCTTTTCTCCTCGTTATCCTAATTCCCATGTTTGTCGTCCCTTTCGCGTTTTCTCCGTTTCCCGCACCCATTCTTGTTCATTGCATTATCGTTTATTCTCTCATTTCCTTTTTATCTCGCATATTTCTTCCGTCCATGTTGGCGGTAATGATTTATTTGCTTCTTTGTTTGTTATTTTATGCGTTGTTTTGTTCATATCTCCAGCTGTCGTCGTCACTTTCGTTTTTATTCTCTCTCTCTCTCTCTCTCTCTCTCTCTCTCTCTCTCTCTCTCTCTCTGTCTCTCTCTCCTCTCTCTCTCTCTCTCTCTCCTCTCTCTCTTTCTCTCTCTTCTCTCTTTCTCTCTCTCTTCTCTCTCTCTTTCTCTTCTCTTTCTCTCTTCTTCTCTCTCTCTCTTTCTCTCTCTTTCTTTCTTCTCTCTCTTCTCTCTTCTTCTTCTTCTCTCTCTCTTCTTCTTCTTCTTCTTCTTCTTCTCTACTCTCTCTCTCTCTCTCTCTAATTTTCTAATAATTAATTGCTAATTTTTCTGTTCCTCTTCATTCTCTGCTGCTTGTCCCTCCCGCATTGTCATACTACTGCAGGCCTATTTCGGTTCTTGTTGTTATTTGTTGTTATTTAAGATGTTATTGCTGTTATTTTTGTTGTTATTGTTAGAGAGAGAGGGAGGGAGGGAGAGGGGGAGATAGAGAGAGAGGGAGGGAGGGAGAGGGGGAGATAGAGAGAGAGGGAGAGGGAGGGGGAGGGGGAGATAGAGAGGGAGGGAGGGAGAGAGGGAGAGATAGAGAGAGAGGGATGGAGGGAGAGGGGGATATATATATAGAGAGAGGGGGAGGGAGGGGAGGGGGAGATAGAGAGAGAGGGAGGGAGGGAGAGGGGGAGATAGAGAGAGAGGGAGGGAGGGAGAGGTGGGGGAGATAGAGAGAGAGGGAGGGAGGGAGAGGGGGGAGAGGAGAGGGAGGGGGAGGGAGAGGGGGAGATGGAGGGAGAGGGGGAGATAGAGAGAGAGGGAGGGAGAGGGGGAGATAGAGAGAGGAGGAGAGAGGAGGAGATAGAGAGAGAGGGAGTGGAGGGAGAGGAGGAGATAGAGAGAGAGGGAGGGAGGGAGAGGGGGAGATAGAGAGAGAGGGAGGGGAGGGAGAGGAGGAGATAGAGAGAGAGGGAGGGAGGGAGGGAGGGAGATAGAGGGAGAGGGAGGGAGGAGATAGAGAGAGAGGGAGGGAGGGAGATAGAGAGAGAGGGAGGGAGGGAGATAGATAGAGAGGGGGAGGGAGATAGATGGAGAGAGGGGGAGGGAGATAGAGAGAGAGGGAGGGAGGGAGAGGGGGAGATAGAGAGAGGGAGGGGGAGGGGAGGGGGGAGATAGAGAAAGAGAAAGAGGGAGGGAGAGGAGGAGATAGAGAGAGAGAGGGAGAGGGGGGAGATAGAGAGAGAGGGAGGGAGGGAGGGGGAGGGGGGAGAGAGAGAGAGAGTGGGAGGAGGGAGAGGGGGAGATAGAGAGAGAGGGAGGGAGGGAGAGGGGGAGATAGAGAGAGAGGGGAGGAGGGAGAGGGGGAGATAGAGAGAGAGGGAAGGAGGGGAGAGGGGGAGATAGAGAGAGAGGGAGGGAGGAGAGGGGGAGATAGAGAGAGAGGGAGGGAGGGAGAGGGGGAGATAGAGAGAGAGGGAGTGAGGGAGAGGGGGAGATAGAGAGAGAGGGAAGGAGGGAGAGGGGGAGATAGAGAGAGAGGGAGGAGGGAGAGGGGGGAGATAGAGAGAGAGGGAGGGAGGGGAGAGGGGGAGATAGAGAGAGAGAGAGGGATGGGAGGGGGAGATAAAGAGAGAGAGGGATGGGAGGGGGAGATAAAGAGAGAGGGAGGGAGGGAGAGGGGGAGATAGAGAGAGAGGGAAAGGAGGGAGAGGGGGAGATAGAGAGAGAGGGAGGGAGGAGAGGGGGGAGATAGAGAGAGAGGGAGGGAGGGAGAGGGGGGGAGATAGGAGAGAGGAGGGAGGAGAGGGGGATAGAAAGAGGGTGGGTGATAGAGAGAGAGGGAGGGAGAGGAAGATAGAGAGAGGGAGGGAGGGAGAGGGGAGAGATAGAGAGAGAGAGGGAAGGAATAGGGGAGAGGGAGGGAGAGTAGAGAGAGAGGGAGGAGGAGGGAGGGAGATAGAGAGAGAGGGAGGGAGTGAGATAGAGAGAGAGGGAGGGGAGGGAGGGAGGGAGATAGAGAGAGAGTGGGAGGGAGGGAGAGGGGGGAGATAGAGAGAGAGAGAGAGGGAGGGAGTGGGGGAGATAGAGAGAGAGGGAAGGAGGGAGGGGGGGAGATAGAGAGAGAGGGAGGGAGGGAGAGGGGAAGATAGAAAGAAAGGGAGGGAAGGAGGGAGGGAGGGAGATTGAGAGAGGGACAGAGAGAGAGGAAGATTGAGAGAAAGGGAGAGAGAGAGAGAGACGGAGAGAGAGAGAGAGAGAGAGAGAGAGAGAGAGAGAGGGAGATAGAGATAGAGAGAGAGAGGGAGATAGAGATAGAGAAGGAGGGAGGGAGGGAGAGGGGGAGATAGAGAGAGAGGGAGAGGGAGCTGTAGGTGACAAAGGACAAATGATTAACCTGAAAACTGATTTTTATTATAACCGGAAGCAGACGATAAGGAAGTGTTTAGATAATTGGGTATTAACGACAATAATACTAATGAGTGCCGTAGTAGGTGTGTAGTAGGTGATAACAAATCTTTCGATTATTGGTATTAACGATGATGAATTAATGGACAGTCTGTACGGTATGAACGCATTTTGAATATGATATTCTTGACAAAAAGTTGCAGCCGTTGGTACAGGAAATAGTCTGCAGACGCCGCAAATAACGGAGGAAGACCATTACTCATAGTCCAAAGTCCTCTCAGTCCTCCCGAGTTATAGCATATTTCCTATACCTTCTCCAGTGACAGATACACTATAATTCACTCAATCGCCCTACCCTCCCCTCTATACTAACTTCTGCTCTAGCTCACTAGCTTTGCTATCCCCCTTTTCACTACCTTATTATCCTATAACGTTCTTAAACCTTTTACATCTAACACATTTTATCATAATATTTAACTTTGAGAGAGAGAGAGAGAGAGAGAGAGAGAGAGAGAGAGAGAGAGAGAGAGAGAGAGAGAGAGAGAGAGAGAGAGAGAGAGAGAAACTAGCAGGTGATAATTCACTATTAGACGATAAGGTATGAATGTTGATATTAACCCAGTGCCGAAGGGAAAATGTTTACTCTAGTTTGTTGAATGTTTCCGCACATAGATGGCTCTGTTACTGCTTAGCCCCCTTTTTTT
>NW_027218351.1:12500-15796 GCF_042767895.1 Penaeus vannamei | reverse complement strand
ATCCCCAGTCTCTTCCTTTCTCTTCTCCCTCCCTCCTCTTCCTCTACCTCAGTCTCTTCCTCCTCCTCCTCCTCCTCCTCCTCCTCAGTCTCATCCTCCTTCCCTTCCTCCTCCTCCTCCAGTCTCTTCCTTTCTCTTCTCCCTCCCTCCTCCTCTTCCTCTACCTCAGTCTCTTCCTCCTCCTCCTCCTCCTCAGTCTCATCCTCCTTCCCTTCCTCCTCCTCCTCCTCAGTCTCATCCTCCTCCTCAATTCCAGTCTGGCCGCCATGCTTGGGGGTCCCTCCGTTGGGGGTCCTGCCCTCCCCCCCCCTCCCCCGCTCCTCGGTTCCTCTCTGGGGAGTAACTGCAGCCAGTACAGGTAAACAGGCGGACGGGATTTTGCGGTTCTCCATTCTGTCGCCGTTAATGTTTCGTTCTCTTTTCTTTTTTACTTTTCTTTTCTTGTGTATGTTTAGTTTTGTAATTATTTGGTGTAGTCTTTTTGTTGTTGTTCTTCCACCTTTTTTTGTTAGTTTTTTTTTTTCTCTCTCTTTTTTTATGTTTTTTTCTTCTCTTCTATGTTTAATGTCATAGATTTTGTTGTTGTTTTTCCAATTTTTTGTTGGATTATTATTTTTATTTTTTTTTTTTTTTTCATAATCCCCCTCCCCCCTTTTTTGTATATTTAATATTGATGTTTTTGTTATTTTTTTTCCTTTTTTTCATTTTTTTATTGTTAGTTCCCCCCCCCCTCCCATTTTCATATACTGAGTATTGTAATTGTGTTTATTTGAATTTAATATTGTGTGTATTTTGTAATCTTTATTGTTAGTTTAGGGCAAATGACGGGATGTTTTTTTTTTTGCTCTTCTCGTCTCCTTTGTTTTCTCATTTTTTTTACCTCCGCAAAGGTAGGTTATATTTTTGGTAGCGTTGGTTACTTTCTTTGTTAGCGTGTTGGTTGCAGGATGGCTCTAAAAGTTGGAAACAGGTTTTTATTAGAGATGTCTCTCCTCCTCCTCCTCCTCCTCCCCTCCCCTTCCTCCTCCTCCTCCTTCACCCTTCCTCCTCCTCCTCCTTCACCCTTCCTCCTCCTCCTTCTTCTCCTTCACCCTTCCTCCTCCTCCTTCTCCCCTTCCTCCTCCTCCTCCTTCTCCTTCTCCCCTTCCTCCTCCTCCTCCTTCTCCTTCTCCCCTTCCTCCTCCTCCTCCTTCTCCTTCTCCCCTTCCTCCTCCTCCTCTTCCTCCTTCTCCCCTTCCCCCTCCTCCTTTTCCTCCTTCTCCCCTTCCTCCTCCTTCTCCTTCACCCCTTTCTCCTCCTCCTCCTCCTTTTCTTCCTCCTCCTCCTCCTTCACCCCTTCCTCCTCCTCCTCCACCCCTTCCTCCTCCTCCTCCACCCCATTCCTCCTCCTCCTTCTCCTTCACCCTTCCTCCTCCTCCTTCTCCTTCACCCTTCCTCCTCCTCCTTCTCCCCTTCCTCCTCCTCTTTCTCCTTCTCCCCTTCCTCCTCTTCCTCCTTCTCCTCTTCCCCTTCCCCCTTCCCCTTCCTCCCCTTCCTCTTCCTCCTCCTCTTCCTCCTTCTCCTTCCCTTCTCCTTCTCCTTCTCCTCCCCCTTCTCCTCCCCTTCCTACTCCTCCTTCTCCTTCACCCCTTCCTCCTCTTCCTCCTCCTTCACCCCTTCTTCCTCGTCCTCCTCCTCTTCCTCCTCCTCTAACTTCTCCTCCTCCCCTTCCTCCTCCCCTTCCTCCTCCTCCTCCTTCACCCCTTCCTCCTCCTCCTTCTCCTCCCCTTCCTCCTCCTCTTCCTTCTTCTTCTCTTCCTTCTCCTTCTCCCCTTCCTCCTCCTCTTCCTTCTCCACCTCCTCCTCCTCCTTAATCTCCTTCTCCTCCTCCTCCTCGTCCTCCTCCTCAGCCTACCTTAGATGCCATTAAATTTTGGTGGCGATCCGGATCGTGATTAGGGTCCAGGAATTTTTTTAAAGGATTGCATAGTTACCCTAATCGGCAAGGCAGCTCAAAAAAGTCAGGAACAGATTTTTATGAATTCGTTGCCAGAGGTGTGTCATAGTGTAGCTTAAATGCCATTGAATAATATTTATTATTATCATTATCTTTATTACCTCTGCCAATTAGACTATTTTTATTGACGTAACCAGCGAATATTTTTATTGCATGAGTGACCCTATCGCCTTGACGGAGGTATGCGCTCTCGGAGTGGTACTAACCGTTATTTTTATTTTTATTTATTTATTTTTTTTTTCTTTTTTTTATGTGTGTTTTGTTTTGTTTTTTCTGTTTTTTTCTTGTTTTTTGTTTTTTTCTATTTTTCTGAGATTTGCTTTTTTTCTTTCTTTTTTTTCTTTTTTTTTTTGAGCATATATTGTAGTAATCACTCCAGTTAGTATAGGTAAAACAGATGGTATTTCGTGTTTGTCTTGCCGTTGTTGTCCTTTCTTTGTGTGTGTGTCAAATTGTTTTTTTGTGTGTGTGATTTTGTTTGTTTTAGTAATCTCTTTTATTTTCTCTCTCTCTCTCTTTCTCTTTCTCTTTCTCTTTCTCTTTCTCTTTCTCTCTCTCTCTCTCTCTCTCTCTCTCTCTCTCTCTCTCTCTCTCTCTCTCTCTCTCTCTCTCTCTCTCTCTCTCTCTCTCTCTTGTTATTGAAGGTTTGCTTTTGGTTAATTTCAAGAAACAAACGGGAATTTATGTTTCTGTTTTACTCGTGTTCTTATTTCCTTTGTTTTTTTTATTGATTTTTGTACGCGTACAGCTTGAATTTTGGTCGCGATTAATATCTTGGGTCAAGTGAATTTCCTTCCTTTTAATAGTCTTCGAAAGTTTATTCTGAATTTCGGTTGTTGATTTAAACATAAAGACAGGAATCTATTCTCATCTCATTACGTCCTTTTGTCATATATGGCATCACGCCCTATCATCATTTCATTACACCTCTCTCTCCCCTCATTGCATCACTTTTTCGCTCATCACCTAATCACATTTTCCTTCATTGTATCACTTTTTCTCTCGTCATCTCGTAAGATTTCTCTCCCCTCCTCACGTTTTCTCTCGTCACCTCGTCACATTTCTCTCCCCTCATCTCACCATGTTTTCTCAAATTACCTCATCACATTTTCCTCCTCATTGTATCACGTTTTCGCTCATCATCTCATAAGATTTCTCTCCCCTCATCACGTTTTCTCTCGTCACCTCGTCACATTTCTCTCCCCTTATCTCACCACGTTTTCTCACGTCACCACGTTGCATATCTCTCCCCTCATCGCATCATGTTTTCTCTCGTCTCGTCACATTTCACTCCCCTTGT
>NW_027218351.1:2500-7500 GCF_042767895.1 Penaeus vannamei | reverse complement strand
TGGAAACAATACAAGTGATTGTTCATATTCTGTCTTGAAGCCTCTGTGTAGAGTACATAATCAAGTTTTATGTATTTGGAATATGATTGGGCACCATCAACTTCTTTGAAGAGTAGATATATTCCTGCCAAGATAAAAAAAAGCACGAGAAAGTGTTATATGATACCTGTGAGGTCTGTGAGAGTATTGTTTAGTATTCTTTTCCCCTTTCCTTTTCGTAAAATTAAGCATAGATAATGATTTTGGCTAATTAGGGTTGCAACCAACTGACGGATGTGAAAGCAGCGCATTTATCAACCGGCGCTTTGCAAGAATTACATGACAAACGACTTATGTTACACAACGGTTTTATGAACAGGGGAGAACAAGCAAATATATAAACATTTGTTGCACTTGGTACAAATATTTAGTTTAGATAGTAATAAACTAGTTAATTTTAGGGAAAAAGTAAAGGAAATATAGGCAGTTATATATGTACATGCCTGTGTATGTATATTTATTAAGTTTTATTATTTCTATTAATTGAGAATATTCTTTAGTGAGTGTAAGCTGTAAGAAGGATAGTAATTGTTAATAATATTAAGTAATATATATGGCTTAGATGCCCTGATTCTAACCCCATTCTTGTCATTCCAGGAAGCCAGCGAGGCTCTCCTCCATGGCTACTCGACGGAAGAACTCTCGCAGGAGATGGCGAACCTTGAAGGGCTCATGAAGGATCTCTCGGCTATTACGGCGAATCAGTTTAATTGCTAGGACGGCAGGAGGAAAAGAGAAAGAGAAAGAAGGAAAGGAAGAGAGAAGGGAGAGATGGAGAGGAAGAGAGAGAGAGAGAGAAGATAAGGGAAGGGAAGAGAGAAATCAAAGATTAATTGCTAGGACTTGTAGGTGCGTGGAGAAGGATTTGAAAAAGAGTGAGAGGTTGGGAGGAAGAGAGAAAAGAGAGAAGGAAAGGAGGAGAGTGAGGAGGAGAAAGAGAGAAAACAAATGAGAGAAGGCAGAAAAGGGAAGAGAGAAAGCAAAGAGAGAATAAGAGGGTCTTACACAAATGATGTAATCAACTTTATTGAAAAGAGGAGGAGGAAGAGAGAGAAGGAGAAGACAATGACGAGACGAAGGAAGAGAGAGAGAGAGAGGGATTCATCGGATACAACGATAGCAATGATCGAGACCGTCTCTGGTATTTTCCCTTCATGAGGATGAAGAGCTGGGTCCTCTCGTCTCATGTGCCAAGCAGTTACCCAGACGTCAATATGTGTCTGAAGAGTGTAAGATTCACGTATTGGAAGACGGCAAATTTCGTCAGTTTTCCTTCATCCTGGAAAGCGCTGTAAGCATAAGCGGACGGTAAATTTTACGTATCAGGTGGTGAATTTCTTCATTTTTTCTTCTCCAGAAGACTATATATGTGCCCCTTGTCCCTCGTAGCGTCAGGTTTTCGGGCTATGAACCATGTCTCCGTTCTTTAACATACCAGGTGCCCAAACCCGAGTAATAGCACGGTTCTCTGCTCAGTTGCCTGCCCTGGAACATTATTGCAAGGAAGATTATGTTACAGTTGCAAGGAAACATCTTAGGGTTGCACCACCCGTGTTTCAGATGCCTCAGATTTTGCAACTACAACATCGTCCTTTTTATCGCTCCTTGTTGCTCTCAAGTCTCTTGATTCTCAGTAATCTTGACATCCCTTTCTTTCGTAGCTTTTGTTTCGTCACTTTTTTTCATTCTGTATTCCTCACCCACTCGAGATCTACGCGAGATGCCAAAACACCAATACCAACCATGCTATCGAACATGATACCAATTACGACACCAGTTACCGCAAACATAACTCGAGTCCTCCGTGAAAGGGATGAATGGCACACTGTACACGCCCGCCAACACTGCCACGCCAAGGCTGTGACGCCATACGTAGAATACCCTTATACCTCCTTACTAACTTACCTAAGCCCGACTCTTATTCCGCAAGGAGAGAGTTTTGGGGAATTGCTCGAGGCCTGCAGCGTCTCGAGTGCCACGCCCTCAGTGCCGCGCTACCAAAGGGAAGTCGGAGAAAGGAAAAATTCTTCAGAGGAAGTTGAAGGCCAGATCGCAACTGATCTGTCAATAGGAAGAGAAAGAAGAGAAGAGAGAAAGGAATAGAAGAGGAAACGTGAGAGAACCATAATACAAAAGAATATTACAATTGCTTGGAGTTTGAGAAAGAGAGAGGAAGAGAGGAAAAGGATTTTTTATTAAATGTCTCTTTCTCTGCAGAAGAAAGCATGAAAGGAACAGAAAAGAGACGGCAGAGAGACGGACAAACAGAATGAGAAAAAAAAAAAAAAAAAAAAAGGAGAGGAAAGTAAACGTGGAAAAGAAACGACGTGCTAGAGAGAGAGCAGACGGAATTTGCTTTCCGTCTTGCAGGAGGGGAAGCCGGCTTGTTTTCGGCTCGGTTGAAAGCGAGCCAATCTTGCTTTTGGGTCACAGGATCCCAGATGAGATCTAGTCAGTTTTTTTTTTTGTTTGTTTGTTTGTTTCTAAGCAAAGTGGGAAGGGAAAATGAGAATAAAGCGTGTCTAGAGAAAAGGAGAATAAAGAGTGATTAGAGAAAGAGAATAGAAAGCGTGTAAAGAAAAATAGAGTATAGTGTTCGAGAGTGAAAAGAAAGGGAGACAGGAAGCGGACATAGAAAAAAGTGATAAATATGGTAATAAAGAGAAAGAGAGAGAAAAAAAAAATATAGGAAAAGAAAGGAAAATGATTAATTCAATTTTTTTTTTTTTTTTCTTTTTCTTTTTTTTTTTAGAAAATTAAATTATTTGATTTAAATGAATTGAATTAAAAGGAAAATTGTGAACATTATGGGGAAAAAAATTGAATAAAAAAATCTTTTTTACTGAGAAATAATTGTGTTTTTTTAATTAATTAATAATTAATATTTTTTACAAAATGAAAAAGAAAAAAAAATGAGTGTTTTCATTAGTGCATGTACGCATGCTTGTGTACATATGTGCATTTAAGGGATTGTGTGCGTATACACCATGTACGCGTGCCTAGACAGTGGCGTGTGCGTGCAGGAACTCATGTACGCACACAAAGTGTCATGTGCACATATAAGATGTGTATTGTATGCCTAAAGGATGTACACGTACAAGGAATGGCGTGTACACGTACTCATACACACAGGGACTCATGTGCGCGTAAAATGGACTCAAGTGCATGTATATAGTGACTCATGTATGTATAAGGACCTATGTACGTTTTTTATGTGCATTTTCATTCTCATGTGCGTATTTTTTTTAAGTGAAAAGTAGGGGGGGGGGTAATTCTTTTAACTTAATTAATTTAATGAGTAAAAGGCATTTTTTAAAAAATGTTTTTACTTAAATTTGTAAATAGATTTAGAGTAACGTCTTTTTTTACTTTTTTACATGCATCATTTATCTTTTTTTTTTTTTTTTTTTTTTTCCTTTTTTTTTTTTCTTTCTTTCTTTCTTTCTTTCTTTCTTTCTTTCTTTCTTTTCTTTTCTTTTTCTCGTCCTTTTTCTCAATTTTTCTGTATTTCTTGAGTTCTCTTTCACTTTCCTTTTTTTCTCTCTCTTTCCCTTCATCTTTATTCATGTTCTCCCTGTACATTTCTTTCTTTTACTTCTGTACGTCTCTCTGTACATTTCTTCCTTTTTTGGTATTCCCTCTTTCTTCTTTTCTTTTCTTTCCAGTTCCTTCTTTCTTCCTCTTTCCTTTCTATGTCTTCTCTCTATTTCATACATCTCTCTCCCCTTTTACCTCATTTGTATTCTCATTAAATGCATTTAACAAACTAATTATTTTGATACTTAGATTTAAGTAACATTTTGTATGTTATTTCCTTTTTTTTTATTTATTTTTTGTCTGTTTATTAGTTATGTTTTTTTTTTTTTTTTTTTTTTTTTTACATTTATTTGAGTTACTGGTAATTCTGTCTTCCCATTTTCTGTAAATGGGGGTCACGTTTTCTTTGAGGCGAGTCTGGATTTTCGTTTTCTCTGATAAATTATTTGGTAATTTATACGCTTTTATTTGGTATTTTGTCATATCTGTCTGTTTCTTCCATTTTTATTGTTATTATTAATATTGATAAGGTTGTTCTATGATTTACATAATTTTTTATTATAAAATTAATTTACAAAAGTTTTTTTCCTTTCAACAAGAAATTGTTAGCTTCCGTATATACAATAAGCTCAAAGATAATAATTATAGTAATGATAAATTAGAAGAAAACATTTATATCATTATTTATGTGTATGTATATATATGTATGTGTGTATGTACATACATACATGTATATGATTCTTTTCAGTTCAAATTAAACCAATGAGAGATTGTATCGTCTGAGTTGTTGAAATGAATTCGAGAGAGAGAGAGAGAGAGAGAGAGAGAGAGAGAGAGAGAGAGAGAGAGTGGGTGAAAATGAGAGAGAGAGAGAGAGAGTGGGTGAAAATGAGAGAGAGAGAGAGTGGGTGAAAATGAGAGAGAGAGAGAGTGGGTGAAAATGAGAGAGAGAGAGAGTGGGTGAAAATGAGAGAGAGAGAGTGGGTGAAAATGAGAGAGAGAGAATGAGGGAGATAGGGAGAGAAAATGAGGGAGATATGGAGAGAGAATGAGAGAGAGAGAGAGAATGAAGGAGATAGAGAGAGAGAATGAGGGAGATAGGGAGAGATAGAGAGAGAGAATGAAGGAGATTGGGAGAGAGAGAGAAAAGGAGATAGGGAGAGAGAATGAGAGAGGGAGGGAGAGAGAATGAAGGAGATAGGGAGAGAGAATGAGGGAGATAGGGAGAAGAATGAGAGAGAGAGAGAGAATGAGGGAGATAGGGAGAGAGAGAGAGAGAGAGAATGAGAGAGAGAGGGAGAGAGAGTGAGAGTGGAGGGAGAGGGAGAATGAGAGAGGAGGGAGAGAGAGAATGAGAGGGGAGGGAGAGAGAGAATGAGAGAGGGAGGGAGAGAGAGAGAGAATGAGAGAGGGAGGGAGAGAGA
>NW_027218350.1:15000-20000 GCF_042767895.1 Penaeus vannamei | reverse complement strand
CTAAATTAGCCGTAATCCTACGCCTTTTAGTTCGTAAAGGGTCATTTCCAGATTGCTGGTGCTTTGGTAATGTTACCCCTATTCCCAAGGGCCCACTACAGTCTTTACCTACTGAATATAGGCCCATTTCAATTACACCAATTTTATCCAAGGTTTTTGAACGTTTGCTGGTCAAACGTCTTTCTGTACATTTGAGACCATTTCTTCCAGAGACTCAGTTTGGTTTTAGAAAGGGACTCGGCTGCAATGATGCACTGCATATGTTGGTGCATGAAATGCAGTCTGCGTTAGATAAGGGTCATGAGTCAAGACTTGTCTCGCTGGATTTTAGTGCAGCTTTTGACACTGTTAATCACAAGGGTTTAATTTTTAAGTTACAGTCTTTTGGTGTAGGTGGTAAAGTTTTAAGTATTTTAACTGAATTTTCAACTGGTAGGCAGCAGCGTGTTCATGTAGATGGTAGTTTCAGCTCGTATTCTCATGTATCTTCTGGGGTTCCTCAGGGTAGTGTTCTTGGCCCTTTGCTCTTTATCATGTATACAAGCGATATGTGGTCTGGCATTACTAATAAAATGTTGGCATATACTTTTCTCTACGCTGACATTCCTTCTCCAGCAACTAGGCAAATAGTAGCTGACAATCTCACTGTAGACCTGATAACGATTCAATCGTGGTGCTCTCGGTGGGGCATGAAATTAAATCCTACTAAGTCTAAAGAAATGATTGTGAGTCGGTCTTGAACGCAGTTGCCTCAGCATCCAAGTCTGGTGATTAATGGAGTCTTAATCACTTCGGTGGATAACTTGAAGCTCTTAGGTGTAACCTTTGATTCAAAGTGTACATTTGAATTGCATATTAGGAATATTGCCCGGGCAATTTCATCAAAGTTAGGCTTCATTCGCAAGTGCAAGAAAATCTATGAAGATGACCGTTACACGTAGGTGCTTCTTTTCTTTTATTCTGCCTCATTTTGAGTATTGTTCTTTTGTGTGGTTATCTGCTGCAGACTCACACTTAAGACTGCTTGATTGTTCTATTAATTCCATTAAATTTCTCCTGTCTGACTTAAATTTGGACATTGGACATCGTAGAGTTATTGGGGCTCTTTCAGTTTTATACAAGATTGTAACCGATAATTCACATCCCCTCTACAAGTTTTTACCTGATTTTTATCAACCTGCAAGAATTACCAGAAGTTCTATGACCCTCAATTCAATGACATTTGATGTAAGTCGATCGTCTACAAGTCAGTTTTCTAGATGCTTTTTTACTGCTATTTGTAGACTGCCTTCAGAGATTGTAACTTCTTCGACTCTTGATAAATTTAAAAGTCAGCTAACATGTTTTTCTTATGTAATTAGCTGACTTTCTTTTATTCATTCTTTCTTAGCTGTATCTTGACCTGCACTGACACCTTTAATGGTATAAATCTCGATTTTTTCAGTGTGGCTCATTATATAGCTTAATATAATATTAATAATAATAATAATAAGCCAATCTTCCTTTCCCCTTGTACAGAGAGCGTGTTCAGAACGTTAGCGCCAGTTCATCCAGCGAGGGCTTAGACGAATACAAGACACAGATTGGGCAGCTCAGCCCTGGGACAGAATACATGGTTCGTGTCGTGGCCCACAGTTCGAAGGGCGGACCGGGTTTGTCTAGTAGTGAAGGTAATTTCTGTGTATTTTTTGTGTTCATTCACTTAATTTTAAGCTGGGTCGGGTTGGGTAGGTTAGGTTGATTTGTTGCGTTGGGTTGGGAGGAAAAGTTCTTGTGGGGTGGGGTTAGGTTGGGTTTAGTTGGGTTGGGTGTTTCTCTCTTTCTCTCTCTCTCTCTCTCTCTCTCTCTCTCTCCCTCTCTCTCTCTCTCTCTCTCTCTCTCTTTCTCTCTCTCTCTCTTTGTGGGTCTTTCTCTCTCGCTCTCTCTTTCCTCTTACCTCTCTGTTTCTCTCTTTCTCTCGCTCTCTCTTTTCTCTTTCTTTCTCTTTCTCTCGCTCTCTCTCTCTCTCTCTCTCTCTCTCTCTCTCTCTCTCTCTCTCTTTTCTTACCTCTTTCTGTCCTCTCTCTTCCTTCCCTCTATTACCTGTCTTTACTCATTTGTTCCTCTCTCCTTTTCTTTTATTCCTATTTTTTTTCTCTTTTTTCTCTATTTTCTTTCATTTCTCTTTGTTCTCTCTTTATTATTTTCCTCTTCTCTTCTCTTTCTTTTACTGATGCAGGAGATAGACTATGTCCAGCCACGGTAGTCACAGAGGGTAATTTAGAATTTACTGAGAATTTATTAGTTCTCTTTTTAGAGATTAGGTCAGTCTGTCCAGCTACAGCTTTTGATTGATCAGCTGACCTGACCTCGGCGGGGCTGTCAAGGGATCCCGAGACAAAGAAGACTCGTGTGACCCTAGCTTCAGGATAGATTAGGTCAAGTTAGGATACGTTAGATTAGGTCAAGTTAGGTTTAGTTAGGTTAGAATTGGCTGTTCATTCCGGGAGGTGTCCTATAGCTGGGATAATTTTACTAATGGTACGTGACATTTGATCATGTCATAAACCCCAAAGTACAGTTCCCGGAGGCCAGGATGACGATTGAGCATCCTGGGTGCATGTTGGCCTCACCAAAGTATGTTTGAAATTATACCCATCACAAGCTAATCAGATCATCATTTGGCTCGGTTATATCGATTAGGCTCGGCAAGATTAGCGGTGATTTCATATTGTCATTTTTGTCCGAGAGGCTAAGTCAGGTTAGATTAAGGAACATCGACTCACGCTGTAGTTTTGATTAAATATGCGTGGATGGTTCGCCTCGCTCCTCTTCCATGTAGCACAGTGACTCTCTTATTTTATTTCCGTGTGAGAGAGTCGAGTCGAGATTATAACACGTTTACTCACTTTTTAGTTCCAACTATATCCATGCAACTGATTAACATTTCTTCTGCGCAGTCCGAGTGAGCACCAAGCCCGATCTGGACCTCCCCCCAGCCCCCCAAGGCCTCCGCGTCACCCCGCTTTCCCCGCGGTCTCTCGAGGTCGTGTGGGAGGGTCAGCTCCTCGGAACCTCCCCTCCGCTTCCCTCCTCGTCTGTCCTCTTAGGGGGTCAGGGAGGAGCCGGAGGAGGAGAGGAAGCGAAGAAGAGGAAGAAAGTGGAAGAGGAGGAGGAGAAGAGAAGGAGGAAGAAGGAGAAGACGCCAGTCACGGGTTACGTGATGTATTACATGCAGGTAAGGTGGAAGGGGGAGGTTGGTAAAAAGAATAAGAGCAGGGCATGGATAATAAGACATGATGACAAGACAAAGAGGATGATAATGATGATGATAATGAGGAGGAAATAGGATTATGATATGACAACGAGAACAATTATGTTATCAAAATTATTTTTATAGTAATGATGATAGCAAAGATAATAACCATGATTCGAATGATCTTAATTATTAATCAATCAGCAAAATGGTTTTAAATGTATTTATGATAATGAAATAAAGGACAATTAAAAGGATTGATACCAACATGCATGAGAAAAGGTATATAGGATAGGAATTAGTTGAGTAATACCAATAATTATAATCAAGTTAATAACCGTATGACCATGTCTCTCCCTCCACAACAGGTCGGTTCGGCAGAAGAACACGAAGTCGAGGTCAGCCCGACTGCAACCCGACATGACCTTGAAGGACTCGACGAGTTCACCGAGTACAGTGTCTGGCTCGTTGCAGTAAATGCCAACGGGGCAGGCGATGCGACACGGGAAGTCACGGCGAGGACCTTTTCAGACGTCCCGACGAGAGAGCCTCAGAATGTTACGGTGGAGGCAGCGAGTTCTAGGGTGAGGGGTTTTATGCTTGTATATGAGAGAGAGAGAGAGGGAGAGTGAGAGGGAGTGAGAGACAGGGAGAAGGAGAGAGAAAGAGGGGGGGAAAGGGAGAGAGAGAGAGAGAGGGGGGAGAAAGGATGAGAGAGAGAGGGAGTGGGAGAGAGAGAAAGCGAGGGAGAGGGAGAGGAGAGGGAGAGAGAGAAAGCAGGGAGAGGGAGAGGGAGAGAGACAGGGGGGGCAGAGGGCAAAGGAGAGAGAGAGAGAGAGAGAATGGGGAGAGAGTAGATAGAAAGAGAGAGAGGAAGGGAGGGACAGGAAAAGAGAGAGAGGAGGGGGGGAGGAAGAGAGAGAGGGGGGGCAGAGGAGAAGGAAGAGAGAGGGGGGAAGAGAGAGAGAGAGAGAGGGAGGAAGAAGAGAGAGAGAAGGTGGGGGGAGGGAGGAGAAGAGGGGAGAGGTAGAGAAGGAGAGAGAGAGAGAGAGTAGGAGAAGGAGAGAGAGAGAGAGAGAGGTAGAGAAGGAGAGAGAGGTAGAGAAGGAGAGAGAAGAGAGGGGTAGAGAAGGAGAGAGAGAGGAGAGGAGAGAAGGGAGAGAGAGAGAGAGAGGTAGAGAAGGAGAGAAGAGAGAGAGAGAGAGAGGTAGAGAAGGGAGAGAGAGAGAGAGAGAGGTAGAGAAAGGAGAGAGAGAGAGAGGTAGAGAAAGGAGAGAGAGAGAGAGAGAGAGGTAGAGAAAGGAGAGAGAGAGAGAGAGAGGGGCAGAGAAAGGAGAGAGAGAGAGGTAGAGAAAGGAGAGAGAGAGAGAGAGGTAGAGAGGAGAAAGAGAGAGGAGGAGAGAGAGAGAGAGAGGTAGAGAAGGAGAGAGAGAGAGGAAGTGGAGAAGGAGAGAGAGAGAGAGAAGTAGAGAAGGGAGAGAGAGAGAGAGGTAGAAAGGAGAGAGACAGAGTGAGGGAGAGAAGGAGAGAGAGAGAGAGAAGGAGAGAGAGAGAGAGAGAGAAGAGAGAGAGAAGAGAGAGAGAGGAGAGAGAAGGAGAGAGAGAGAGAGAGGTAGTGGAGAAGGAGAGAGAGAGAGAGAGAGGAGAGAAGGAGAGAGAGAGAGAGAGAGGTAGAGAACGAGGAGAGAGAGAGAGAGAGGGAGAGAAGAGAGAGAGAGAGAGAGGTGAGAAGGAGAGAGAGAGAGAGAGAAAGAAGGAAGAGAGA
>NW_027218350.1:7500-10000 GCF_042767895.1 Penaeus vannamei | reverse complement strand
TTATTTATTTATTTATTTTGTTTATTATTATTCTTTATTTATTTATTTTGTTTATTATTATTATTTATTTATTTATTTATTTATTTATTTATCTTTTTCTTTGTTTCTTTCTTTTTTCTTTTTCTTTCTTTCTTTTTTTTTTCTTTTTTCTTTCTTTTTTTGATATTTGAATTTCTCTGGAAATTTCTTATCATTCCTGAAATTTTTATTTACCTTTTTTATATTTAATTTTTTTCAATCTTTTACGTTCTTTTTATTAAACTTTTCTATTTTTTTAAATGTTTTTTTCATTTTTTTTTTTTTTTCTTTCTTTCTTTCTTTCTTTTTCTTTTTCTTTCTCTCTTCCCAGAATCATTATGCTTGTCTCCATTCCATTCCCTTTCATTTTTTTTTTCCCCTTTTTCTATTCATTGTTTTTTTTATTTTCTGTCTTCATTTTATTTTATTTTATTTATTTTATTTTTTTAAACTTTTTTTTTTTTTTTTTGTTTTCAATTGTCATTTACTTTTTTTATTTTTTCAGTTGTCATTTAACTTTTTTTTTTTTTTTTTTTTTCAATCGTCATTTACTTTTTTTATTTTTTCAGTTGTCATTTAACTTTTTTTTTTTTTTTTTTTTTTTTTTTCAATCGTCATTTCCTTTTTTTATTTTTTCAGTTGTCAGTTAACTTTTTTTTTTTTTTTCAATCATTTACTTTTTTTTATTTTTTCAGTTGTCAGTTAACTTTTTTTTTCAATCATTTACTTTTTTTTTTTTTTTTTTTTTTTTTCAATCATTTCCTTTTTTTATTTTTTTTAGTTTTTTTACTTTTTTTTTTTTTTTTTTTTTTTTTTATTTTTTTTTTTTTTTTCAGTTGTCAGTTTTTTTTTTTTTTTTTTTTCAATCATTTACTTTTTTTTTTTTTCAGTTGTCAGTTAAATTTTTTTTTCAATCATTTATTTATTTATTTATTTTTTTCAATCATTTATTTATTTTTTTTTTTTTCAATCATCTACTTTTTTTTATTTTTTCAGTTGTCATTTAACTTTTTTTTTCAATCATTTATTTATTTTTTTTTTTTTTTTTCAATCATTTTTTTTTTTTTTTTTTTTTTCAATCATTTATTATTATTATTATTTTTTTTCAATCTTCTACATTCTCTCCCCCGCAGCGTTGGCCATGAAGGACCACATTAGCGTGAAGTGGCAACCTCCGGAGCTTCAGAACGTGATGGTGCGCGGCTACACCATCGGCTGGGGGAAGGGCATCCCCGACGTCTACTCCAAGATCGTCGACAGCAAGCAGAGGAGTTACGTCATCGAAGGTTTGGTCGTAGAAATCGTAAAAGGGGTTGTGGGCTGTAATTTGGGGGGAGGGAGGGGGAGACTGTCAGTTAAAAGTGGGGGAGGGACGGAAGTTTGGTTGGGGAGAGTTCTCATTGGCCCAAAGGTTAAATAAAGCTTTTTTGGGAGGTTTCAAGATGGGGGGGGGGGGAATTTTTCTGATGCGTAGAATGTTAGTTGGGAGAGAGGGAGGGGGTGTCGGGGAAATCTGTCATCTGAAATGCTTTTATTGTATCTATTTTCAACGGTGCGATTCATAGTTGGTCAAATACGTCTCTGACGCTGTTTGGATATTCAGTCTCGTTAAACCTTTTCTCCATTTGTCACCGTTTTAAGTCTCGAAGGAATGAGGTAGCCTGAGTTATCCTCAACCCTATGTTAGTAAGTCACCAATTTGGCTCGCACATCACACGTGATGCTTGGGTACATTAAACCCGATGCTCCTGGAGATGGCATGTACAGACAGGCCATGCCCACTGTGAGTTTAGTTGATTAGTTGTTTAGACACATAGGTGGCTCTGCAGTTCAGTTACAAATACTACCTCCGGCACCTATTTACCCTTTTCCTTCATTTATGGAAATATTCTCGTTTGCCTTGGGGTTAGTAATGCTAATGACATCAACATAACTATTGTGGCTATAATGAAAATGAAGCATCGATATTGATAACACTGGTGAAAAACACACGGAGAAAAAATCCCACGAAACTCAAGGAATGGGGAAATAAGGGCTATTAATTCCGCAAAAGGAAAAGGAATTGAGCTCTGCATTTTTCCGGCAGCAAGGGGTTGACGTTGTTATCAGCATTGTCAATATTTGAACCGATGTTGTTATTTACTCACTTCCCTTACTTCCCAGAACCCAACGCAGAATATGTCATCAGCTTACGGGCGTTCAACAGTGTGGGTGACGGACAGCCAGTCTACGAACAGGTCCGCACGCGCCCCCCCGAACCCCCTTCTGCCCCCACTCTCACCCCCCCAGTTGGTCTGAAGGCGGAGGTTCTCACTCCCTTCACCGTCGCACTGCAGTGGACGGATACGACACTTAATAGGAATCAGGTATAGTAGCGGTTTCCATGTTTCATTATCAGTTTCATCATGTTTCAATAAGATTTCACAAAGTAGCGGTTTCCATGTTTCATCACCAGTTAAATCATCAATTTCATTATCAGTTT
>NW_027218350.1:0-2500 GCF_042767895.1 Penaeus vannamei | reverse complement strand
AAAATTATCATCATCATCAATAAAATTATCATTGTTATCAATATAATTATCATCTTCATCAATATGATTATCATCATCATCAATATAATTATCATCGTCATCATCGGTGAGTGACACAATCAGTTCTGAATCACTATCGACCATGTTTCCAGGATTTTTCTCAGGACGGGAATGGGTCTGGAAGGTCAAACGATGACCTTTCGCGTGCACGGCCTGACCCCTGCGACACTCTATTACTACAAGATGCAGGCGCGGAACGTCAAGGGCTTCGGCCCCTTGTCCGGGGTCGGCAATTTTACGACAATGGTGGCAGGTAAATGGTCGACGATTTGCTGGGTTGAGTTAGATGGAGAAAGAGAGGAGGAGGGAGAGAGAGGGAGAGAAAGAGGGTGGAGCGAAGGGGAATGAAAGGAGAGGGAGAGAGGACGAGGGTTGGAAAGGGGTAGGGGGAGAAAGAGAGAAAGGGAGGGAGAGGCAGAGAGAGGGAAAGGGAGGGGGAAGGAGGATTGAGGAGTGAATTGGGGAGAGAGGGAAAGGATTGGAGAGAGAAAGAAAGAGAGAGTGAGAGAGAGAGAGAGAGAGAGTGAGGGAGAGGGAAGGGTAAGAGAGAGAGAGAGAAATGGAGAGAAAAGAAGAAGGAGAGGGAGGAAGACAGAGAGAGAGAGAGAGAGAGAGGGGAAAAAGGGGAGGAAAGGATAGAGAGAGAGAGAATGAGAGAGCATCATTCCTACTCCCCTCATTCCAGTTCCATAACTCGTTCCCATTCCCATTCCCATTCCAGGCTTGGATCGGGCGACTGCCGTGCCCCCGTCCCCAGGGTGGTTCCTGGACCAGAGCAGTCTCATCGTGCTGGCCGTCGCTGGGGTAGGGGGGGCGTTGACGGTCGTTGGGGCCCTCGTAGGACTCGCGCTCTACTGCCGCAGGAACAAACCAATGCCCAGGCACGGAAATCTGTGAGTCTTTTCCTGGAGTAAAGGCTTCGGAAGATAGATAGGGGTCCCTTTTTTTTCTCATTTTTTTTTTCTTTTCTTTTCTTTTCTTTTCTTTCTTTGTCTTTTTTTATACTTCTTTTCCTTCTCTTTTTTTCTCTTTTTTTTTTTCTTTCTTTCTTTTTCTTTTTGATCTGCTTTTCCTTCTTTTTTTTTTCTTTTTTCTTTTCTTTTTTTTTTTTCCTTTTTTTTCCTCTTTCTTCTAATACTTCTTTTTCCTTTTTTTTTTCTTCTTTTTTTCTTTCTTTCTTTTTCTTTCTTCTTTTCCTTTCTTCTTTTTCTTCTTTTTTCTTTTCTTTTTTTTTTCTTTCCTTCTTTTTCTAATACTTCTTTTCCTTCTCTTTTTTTTCTTCTTTTTTTTCTTTCTTTCTTTTTCTTATACTTCTTTTCCTTTTCTTTTTTTCTTCTTTTTTTCTTTTCTCTTCATTTTTTTTTCTCCATTTCTTTTTCTTTTCTTTCTTATATCTATATATATGTTTATATACATAAATAGTTAAATATATTTATATACATATGTATATATTAATAAGTGAATATATATAGAATTTAGAATTTTATTTTGAATTTGGAAGCAAAATACAGGAAATGGAATAAAATAGATTATTATTATTATCATTATTATTATTATTATTATTATTATTGTGCAAAGATGGCGCTTTTTTGGAAAGATTTTTTTTTTTGTTCAATTGTCGTTGCTTTTAGTATTGTTATTTGATAATGTCGGCAGAAATGATAATGGCTTCAGTATTAATGCCTTCAATCCTGCCTTTCTTAGCCGTTTGCATGTTTCTTTGGTTTTCCGAAAAAGAATTATTTAATTTTCCGTTTATTTTTGCTTCTAGATATTGTTTAGAAAGATAATAGTGATGAGAATATTAATTTTGAAAATTCGGAAAAGACAATGACAGCAGACAGTGAAATTAGTTATTATTCTCGTTTATGAACTATTTTCCAGTTT
This sequence comes from Penaeus vannamei, assembly GCF_042767895.1. Classification (NCBI taxonomy): domain Eukaryota; kingdom Metazoa; phylum Arthropoda; class Malacostraca; order Decapoda; family Penaeidae; genus Penaeus; species Penaeus vannamei. Next base: position 553 of record NW_027218350.1, on the reverse strand, counting down.
GTGTAAAATCGTCAATATCTTCACGAACGTCATTGTTGACATCTTTGCAATTTGTCGTCGCAGGTCGCATCGAGGGGGCGGCAAGTCGGGGACAGGCCTCGGGGGTGGCGGCCTAGGGGGATCAGGCGGGGGACAGCCGGAGCTCAAACCCCCCGACCTTTGGATCCACCACGACCACCACCTGGAGATGAAGAATCTCGACAAAGGAGACGAGAGAGGAGGAAGAGACGGACGGGGGGGCATGTCCTCACCCGATCGTGAGACGGCGGTGGATCTGACAGGTAAGGGGGATTTCTGTTGGCTAATGGGGGGATGCGTGCGTGTGTGTGCGTGTGTGATAGTAAATAAAGGTTTTTGATTATTGAATTAATCCTCATAATCCATCTGCTTTTAGTTTATTTACTTTTAACATATTTAAAGTCGGTCTCTCTCTCGCTTTTTTCCCTCTCCTCATTCTTTCTCTCTCTCTCTCTCTCTCTCTCTCTCTCTCTCTCTGTCTCTCTCTCTCTGTCTCAAATCAAACTTATATATATGTACCACTGCCAGTAATCCC
>NW_027218349.1:0-2500 GCF_042767895.1 Penaeus vannamei | reverse complement strand
CCTCCAGGATCCTACAGATTTCCGTGGCCAAAATAAAAGGGCAGGATATAGGAAAAAGTGGGTCACAGGGCTGTAGGAATAAAAGGGGTAAATATCTAGAATAAGAGAACAGCCGAGAAATCAGGGAAAAAGTGAAGGATAAAGTGAATATAAAAAGGACAGAAGATAGGGGTATTTGTGTAGCACAGTACAGCCATAAATAAGACCAAGAAGTTTCAGATAAAAAGTATATAGCAGCAAGAAAAAGGGAATAGAGAAGTAGTAAAAAGAGGGGATACAAAATATGAACTTAAAAGAAGGCAAAAGTTGGAGTAGATAAAGCTAGGCTAGGGCAAAGGAGAGCGGAGGGAGGAGAGTCAGAGAAAAAGAGAGAAGAGGGAGGAGTGAGTGAGAGAAAGAGGGGGTGGTGTGGAATGTAGTATTGTAACGGGGAGGGCAAAAAGGCTGAAGAGTTGTAAAAAGTGAGGGCGATGCAGAAAATGGAGGCAGTTATGCCAATGGGTCAAGGACACTGGGGTTGAGGGAGGGGTGTTTTTTGGAGGTTGCTTGGGTAGATGACTCAGGATGGGCTAAGTTGACAGCAAGTGTCAACGAGGAAGGTGTAGTAGCAGTGGTCGGAGCCATGGTAAAAGGAGAGTCAGGGGTAGGTAAACCACACGAGTTACATTCAGGAAGATTATTTGATAAAGGGGCAAGCCTCAATGCCCTTAACAGGAATAAAAAATCTTCATTATTGGCCATGGGAAGCCCGAGATAAACAGGGCTAGATAATTACCAATAACGTGCCCATGGCTTCCTGAAGCTGTTCATCCTTTCAACACGGCTCTCACAATTTAGGAATTGGACAGAAAAACGGGGTTGGGGGAGCTAAGGAAAGAGGAAAGGAGGAAGAGAAAAGGCCACACAAAATTAGTGATTCCCTATATTGGGCCTCAGTCTCCGTCTCTTAAGGAATTGGGGGAATTCACGTCAGATTATAACTGTAACAACGAAGGAAGGAACAAGAAAAGAGACGAATGGGCTGAATGCATCCTGATGAAGCAGTAAAACAAAAAAGCCTTTGGCATATTCATGTTTTTTGTTCTTCCCTTCACTGTTCCTGTTGTGTACTCTCATAAGGGTCATTAGACTAGCTCGAAGTGAGAAATCCTTTTTGCAAATCTCACAACTTTATGGCTTTTCCTATGTATGTACTCTCATATGTATAATTAGACTATTTCTGCGTGAGAATGCCTTATTGCAAGTCTCACAACTGTATGGTTTCTCCTTTGTATGTACTCTTATGTGTGATACAAGATTACTCTTCTCAGAGAATGCCTTATTGCAAATCTCACAACTGTATGGTTTCTCCTTTGTATGTACCCTCAAATGACTAGCTAGACCATTTCTCTGCGAGAATGCCCTATTGCAAATCTCACAGCTGTATGGTTTCTCCTTGGTATGTACTCTTATATGAACTACTAGATAATCTTTAGTAGAGAAAGCTTTGTTGCAAATCTCACAGATATACGGCTTCTCCTTTTCAGGTACTCTTGTGTCCCTTACTAGACTATTCTGTATGGCTTTGCAGCTGTATGGCTTCACCTTTGTATGTACTCCCATATGCTTTAGGTCCTTATCGGAAATTTCACAACTGTACATTTTCTCCTTTGTATGTACTCTCATGTGACGTACAAGATGACTTCTCTTAGAGAAGGCTTTGTTGCATACCTCGCAGTTATATGGCTTCTCCTTTGTATGCACTCTGATGTGGTTGATAAGACCATCCTTCCTCGAAAACACCTTATTGCAAACCTCACAGCTGTACTGCTTTTCTTTTGTATGTACTCTTATATGCATCACTACATGACTTTTTTGAGAGAATGCCTTGTTACAAATATTGCAGACGTATGGCTTCTCCTTTGTATGTATACTCATATGCCTTACCTGGCTACTTTTCTCAGAGAACGCCTTATTGCAAATCTCACAGCTATATGGCTTCTCCTTTGTATGAACTCTCTCATGGCTGATTAAAGTACCTGTCCGTGAGAAGGCCTTATTGCAAGTCTTACAGCTGTATGGTTTCTCCTTTGTATGTACTCTCATGTGCCTTACTATTGCACTTTTCCCAGTGAATTCCTTATTGCAAATATCACAGCTGCATGTCTTCTCCTTTCTGTGGACTCTCTTATGAATTTTCATATCCCTCTTTTCAGAGAATTTCTTACCACACACCTCACAAACCAAAGGATTGAATGTGGCTTCCACTTTTAGTTGTGTACCCTCCCCAAGACTTTCCTTGTGCATCGCCTGATCCCAATCTGATGAACACTCGGCCACAAACGGTGCTTTTAAGAAGTCTTTATGATCCTGGCCTAAAGAACACAAGCCCCTTGAATTTGCTTCATCACTCACTTCATCTCTCTCCTCATCTGCATAGTCGAGTGGTTCTTCCTTTATTTCTAGGTATGTCACATTGGTGACGTCAGTGTTGCGCTCTTCTTTGATGCCGACTCTTCTG
>NW_027218348.1:30000-32500 GCF_042767895.1 Penaeus vannamei | reverse complement strand
AATAGGCGCGATATAATAAAAAATGTAGAGGTTATAAATAAAGTAAATGTAGGCAGCGACCATAGAATGGTGAGAGGCGAAATTAAAATACATCTCAGAAGGGAAAGGAACAAACTAATGAGTAAACCACAGCCAAACTTGGCTAACTTGAGGATCAGAGCAACAGAATTTAGCCTAAACATCCAAAACAGATATTCACTCCTCCGCGACGAAGATCTCAACATCGACCAAATCAATAAACAGTTCAATGACATAATAAAAGAAGCTGCACTTGAAGTAGGCGGAAAGAACGACAATCGAAGCTCCAGCAAGCTCTCGGTAGAAACTAAACAGCTTATGCAAAAACGTAGAGACATGAAAGTATCGTCAAATAGGGACAAGATAGAATTGGTTGAACTAACAAAGACCATAAATAAAAAGAAGAGGGAAGATGTACGGAAATTCAATACTCAAATAATAAATGAAGCAGTGATTTCAGGTACCAGCATGAAAGCAGCTAAAAGAAGACTAGGAATAGGGAGAAATCAAATGTATGCAATTAAGAAACCAGACGGAGAAGTAACACATAACAAGAATGAAATCATCAAAGTAGTGGAAGACTTTTACAGGGATCTATACAACTCAAACGAACAGCCACAAATAGAAGCAAACGCGGTAACTAGCGACGTACCTAATATCACAAAAGAAGAAATAAAAAGAGCACTTAAAGGCATGAAGAGAGGGAAAACACCAGGCGAAGACGGAATTAGTATAGACCTCATATTAGATGCAGGAGACATCGCAACAGTGAAACTAGCCAATCTTTTTAACAAATGTCTTCTCAGCGGAAAAACTCCGAAAGCCTGGAAAAATGCAACAATTATCTTGTTACACAAAAAAGGCGATAAAAAGGATTTAAAAAATTACCGACCCATAAGCCTCCTTTCGGTTACTTACAAACTGTTCACGAAAGTCATTACAGCTCGCATCTCTGACAGTCTGGATTCCAGCCAGCCCAGAGAACAGGCAGGCTTCCGCAGCGGATTCTCAACAACAGATCACATCCACACGCTCACCCAAATAAGAGAAAAAGTAAACGAATATAGGAAACCCCTGTGTATGGCATTCATCGATTATGAAAAGGCATTTGACTCTGTACAAATACCAGCAGTATTAGGTGCTATTCAACAACAGGGAGTTGAGGAGGTATATTGTAATATATTGGAAGATATATACAAAGATGGGACAGCAACCATCAAACTCCATACAGAAACCGATAAAATACCAATTAAAAAAGGCGTTAGACAGGGCGACACCATCTCACCAAAGCTGTTTACAGCCTGCCTCGAGGAAATATTCAAGAAACTAGAATGGGAAGGGAAGGGTATCAAAATAGGAGACGAACACCTAAACAACCTAAGATTTGCAGACGACATTGTTCTCCTTAGTGAATCAGCTGATGAACTGCAGCAATTAATAAACGATCTGAATAGAGAAAGCCTAAAAGTCGGACTTAAGATGAACAAGAAAAAGACTAAGGTTATGTTCAACAGCAGAGTCCCACTCAAACAAATATATGTACAAGGCGAAGCACTAGAGGTAGTAGACAGGTATATATACCTAGGACAACTCGTGCAGACAGGCACATCAAGTGAACAGGAAATAAAGCGACGAATCAATCTAGGCTGGAGTGCCTTCGGCAGGCACAGTAGCACACTAAGAGGTTCCTTGCCATTGTGCTTAAAAAGAAAAGTCTTTAATCAATGCGTCCTCCCAGTTATGACCTATGGGTCAGAAACATGGACTACAACCAGGTTACTGGAGAGGAAACTAATAAGCGCCCAGAGAGGGATGGAAAGATCGATGATGGGAATTAGCCTGAGAGATCGGAAGAGGGCGACGTGGATCAGAGAACAGACGAAGGTAGAAGATATACTCAAGAGCATTAAAAAGAAGAAATGGCAATGGGCAGGGCATGTATGTCGGAGACAAGACGACAGATGGACAAAGAAAGTAACAGACTGGACTATAAATAACTTAAGGAGGCCAAGAGCCAGACCAATGACACGATGGCGCGACGAAATAGCGAAATTTGGGGGCCAAGACTGGAAACAAACATCGCAAGACAGGGAAACCTGGAAAAGAATGGGAGAGGCCTACGTCCTACAGTGGATTGACTCAGGCTGATGATGATGATGATGATGATGATATATATATATAGATATATATACAGATATGGATATATATACAAATATGAAATATATATATATATATATATATATATATATATATATACATATTCATATAAATATATATGCTTTTATATACATATATATGTATATATATGTATATATATATTTTATATATATGTGTGTGTGTGTTTTGCTTTACCGATGGTCAGTTCCCCCCCAAGCGATGTGGTACCAGCCAGAAGAACACATACAACCAGCTAGTTTTCCTTGAGGTGTTTGTACCCACAGTGTTATTGCTAGTCCATGAGGCCCCCACGGCTTCACATGCG
>NW_027218347.1:7500-12500 GCF_042767895.1 Penaeus vannamei | reverse complement strand
AGTAGTAATAAGGGAGGAGGAGATAAAGAGTAATAACGGAGGAGGGAGTAAACACTGAAGATTTAGATCTTTTTAAAAGATTTAGTTTTAATTCCATTTGTTACAATGGATATTCTTTGTTGTGACATACTGTCTGTTTTATTTTGCACAAATCTCCCCCTGTGCGCAAGGAATGGCCGGGCGTGGGATTGAACGCAGGTCCGCAAGACTGCTAGACCAGCACCTTACTGCTGCGCCAGCAAAGCAGTAAGAGGACTGAGCAGCAGGAGATAAAGAGTAGTAATAAGAGCAGGAGACGAAGAGTAATAACGGAGAAGCGGGTAGACAATGACGAAGCCTGTGCAGTAGATGAAGTCGAGAATATTGGGAGAGAGGAAGGGATGCATTCTGAAGCTTGAGTAGTGACCTGGGTGGGTGGTTCGGAATGAATGGAGTTGTCAGTAGATGTCGAGGAGGGAGTATTAGCATCAGCGGCCGGAGCTGTGGTCAAAGGAGAGGCTGGGGTATGGAAACCAACAAAATAAATTCTAAATAGGCTAGTTGATGACAGGGCAAGCCTTAATGCCCCTAATAGGACTAAACAAATATTCATTATTAAGCATGGTGAGCCTAAAATAAGTGGGGAAAAGAAATGGCCGCTGTGTCAGAGCACGAGCCCCGATACTGCGTCACACTGGCAGGACGCCCGGCAATGTTTATTTTTTCGGGTGTCTCATATGTGGGACACCCATCTTTATTGGGTTAACCCATTAGCGATTTTGTACCCGACCGGAATCTTTTATTTTCTACTTCAAAATATACCGGCGTTCATGGTTTATTAAAAGATTTATCATTTTTTGTTCGATTCCTTATAGGTTTTCCCAGAAATGAGGCTTTCATCCTGAATTTTTTTAAATTTTCTTCAAACAGTCAAAAAAGACTAACCTGATCTTTTTTTTTTTTTTTTCTTATTTTTTTTTTTTTTTTTTTTTTTTTTTTTTTTTTTTTTTTTTTTACCTGAAATCTATTTTCTTTTCTTTGGGTCTTTAAGGTTTTGCTTGAAATAATGCTTTTAGTTTAAGTCTTTATCCTGATATCTATTATTTATGTTTTATTTCTTTCAGGTTTTCCTAAAATAACAGGTTTACCCTGAAATCTATTTTTTTCATTAATTTCCTTCTTTTTTTTCCCCTGAAACAATACTTTTACATCTATTTTTCTTTGAATAATGCCTCTATCCTGAAAGCTACGATTTTTCTTTGATTTCTTTCAGGTTTCCCCAGAAATAATACTTTTAACCTTGCTTTATCTTATTGAGGATTCATATACCATGTGATCTTAGCCTATCATCCGCAGATTTACGAACCCTAGACTGTAAATTTTAATGAATTTTGGTAAACATAGATACTCCATGATTGCTTAGTTGCCAAGGAATCCTTAATTTTCCCTGTTTTTTTTTTTATATTAATTTTTGTCTAATACAGATGCCATTATCATTATCATCTTTACGATTATCATAATCTTATCAAAATACTAATAACAGTAAAATAAAAATATAAAAATAAATCTTTTCACAAATCTTGGTAAGGGTAACAGTTAAACCTTGGCGACCATTGGAATCATCTCTGTGTATAGACAAATTAATATAACTAAAATTACGGCATGGACATGGCGCGTAGTTTGTCCTCTGCAGCCAGTGGGTTAATCATTCAAAGAAAAAATTCTGTCTGTCTGTCTGCCAGTCTGCCTGTCTCTCCATCTGTCTGTCTACCAGTCAGTGTTTGTTTGTCTGTCTGTCTCTGGGGAATTAAAGGGGTTGGTTTAAAATGCTGTCACCTGGTTGCTCTTTCCCTTAACCCACTTGCAACAGTACATTTAGAGAGTGATAATCCCATTTCTGGACGGTATAAAAGTTCCAATCTAGCGTCGCACCGATGGGACAGCCAGCCACTGTCCTTATTCCAGGTCTCTCATACATGTGACTCCCGGCACAAGTGGGTTAATTTATAAAGATTCTTTTCATTCCCTAGTTATTTTTAGTGTCATTTGTATCTTTAGAACATTAAAACAATCATAATTTCAATTATAGAGTCATTTGTATCTTTAGAACATTATAACAATCGTAATTTCAATTATAATCATAACAATACTGATATCAACAATATCAGAAAAAGATTAACATTTTTCCGCAATTTCAGGGAATGAGGAAATTAAAAACAACAAAAGAAAGTGCAATAAATTAACCGCCAGGAAACGTTCCTCTTAACCACATGCCAACGGATATGGCATTAGCGTACAAGCCATGCCCACTGTGTATTTAACCCAATGTCAACGGGAAAATATTGCGTTCCCCTTGGCAATGCTTGGTTAAATGTTTCTGCCAATGTTTAGCCACAAAGGAGTCAATTAGTAGATCTTGCGATCTCACTTTTCGTTGTAAGAGCAGGCAAGCTTTTATTTTCTTCAATAATGCTATCAATATTGACACATACTTTTATTATAAACATTATAATGACTATTTTGCTATTGATATTATCAATAGTACTAAATACTAGAAAGCATTTTCAAAAATCAAGGAAAAGGGTAAACAGGCGAGACGGATAGTTCTCGTACTCGGCTCATTGGCGATTGTACTTGTGGAGCCATCTATATGTAAAGACAATTACTGAATTCAACATACATAGCAGGCAATGGCATGTACGTACATGCCATGCTCGGCAGCTTGGGGTTAATTTAGTAATTGTCTTTACACGTAGATGGCTCCACAAGTACTAAGTCACCAATGAGCCAATTACGAGAACTAACCCTCTCTCCCGTTCTCCATTTTCCTTGATTTTCAATAATCTCTAGTATCTGATACTGCTGTTAGTAATGGCAATAACAATATAGTAATTACAGTGTCTATAATAAGAACAATAGTATTAATAATGATAGCATTAGTAAAAAAAAGCGCTTTTTCCACCAACTCAAGGAAAGGTGAAATCTTGTGAGGTCACAAGGTGTACTAATTGACTCCTTTGTGGATAAGCCTTATCAGAGCCATCTATGTGTAGAGACATTTAACATGAAAATACTCAAGAGAACGCATTATGTTTCTAGCAGCATTGGGTTAAATGACAAACATAAATATCATTCTCGCAAACAACAGTACAGTACAATAAAAAAGTAGAAGAAGAAGATGAAGAACAGAGGAAGAAAAAGAGAAAAAGGAGCAAAAGAAAAGGAGGAAGAAGAAAAGACAAAGAAGAAGAAGAAAAAGAGGAAGAAGAAAAGAGGAATTAAAAAAAAAAAGTAGAAGAAAATGAGGAAGAAGAGAAAGAGGAAATAAAAAAGAAGGAAGTAGAAGAAAAAGAAAAAGATGTCAAAGAAAAGAAAAGAAAAAAGGAAAAAAAAACAAAAAGATTTATCACAATCATTAATAATACACACAACAATACGGGGAAATGTTTTTAAAGAATCGGACACTACACACACCTCATGCTTCTGGAGGTTAATCTGCGCTTCCAAGGCCTTAATTTGGTCGCGTGGGACGACAATCTGCTCATCTCCAGACTCTGCGGAAAGGAATCTGATTTTAGGAATTTTTACTACTCTCCGTCTAGTAGATTATACGAAAACTCTATTACAAAATATGTGATATACTCATATCATATTTCGTAATAAATATAATATTGTAGGAAATACATATACATTAAATTGAGGAATAAACTTATTATTGAAGGTAATACATATGCATTATAATGAGAAATAAACTTAATACTGAAAGTAATATATACATATTATAATGAAAAGTAAATAAAATATATTGAGTAATGAATACCATATAGTAAGTATTCTAATTGCGCAATACATTCAGAATTACAATATAAGAAAATACAGATACTAATATATGATATAGGTTAGAATAACGAGGTTAATCTATGCTATTATTAACTCATAAAAACTGGATTAAACATTTGGTTAGTGGCCATTAATATGGGGTTGCTGGCGCACACTGAAAGTTTTCCCTGTTTGCGCCAAGTTGGTTCAGTAGTTTGCGGGCAACATTAGGGACCTAAAACCTTACATTCTGATATAGTTTTTAAGAATTTTAAAAATGTAAAAAGTTTACCTTAATTTTACGTCCTATAGCCTAAAAGTTTCACCATGTATATGATGCTGCTACTATTGGAGAGGAGCACCATTCAATAAGCTGGTGGTGCGGCAATAGATGAATATCTATATATCTATATGTATATCTATATATCTATATGTATATCTATATATCTATATCTATATCTATATATAAATATATACATATATATACACATATATATATATACATATATGTATACACATATATATATATACATATATATATATATATATATATATATATATATATATATATATATATATATATATATGTATATATAAAAATACATATATATGTGCAAATATACATATATATGCATGTATAGATATATATATATATATATATACATGTATACATATATATATGTATATATATATATATATATATATATATATATATATATATATATATATAGATATATATGTTTTTGTATATATACATTTATATATATATATATATTTATATTCATATATATATATATATATATATATATATATATATATATATATATATATATATATATATATATATATGTATATTTATATTCATATATATATATATATATATATATATATATATGTATATGTATATGTATATATATATAATATATAATATATAATATATAATATATATACATATATATATAATATATAATATATAATATATACATACATACATATATATATATATATATATATATATATATATATATATATATATATATATATATATATATATATGTATATATGTATATATGTATATATGTATATATGTATATATGTATATATGTATATATGTATATATGTATATATGTATATATGTATATATGTATATATGTATATTTGTATATTTGTATATATGTATATATGTATATGTATATATGTAT
>NW_027218347.1:0-2500 GCF_042767895.1 Penaeus vannamei | reverse complement strand
CTTTCAATTTTGATTTCATGCTAATTATAGCTTAGATTAAGACCAAATCAATCTTTATTTGGTAAAATAATATAGGAAATACAGTCAATTATATCTTTCATTCTACAGAATATTCAAGAATAACATTTTGTGAGACATTACAAATCGGAATGAAATCACAATAGATTTAAAAGATGACGTGACATTTGGTGTCACTAAACTCAAGTAAAACATCTTTCGAATCTTTATAAGATTAGATATGAATCATACAACAGTGTCCTTAATAGTCACACAAATTAAATTATAAAAACATCTTTAAGCTACGCATATTTTCTCTCTTTTATGTTATGTGGTGAATAACAAAAATGAAGACATTATCAATATCTTAAAATGTACAAGCACTTCTCAGTGTCACACAACTTAGGCATAGCATCTTCTGATTTTTCCCTACAAGTCTTCATCAGCATTAAATCAACTTGCATTAAGAGAAGATTATCATTTAATCTTTATCACCATATATCTGACAAATATAAATATTAGTGCTAAAATTATTATTATCATCTATATATCTTTAAATCTTTTAGGTAATGCACCTTTAAATTGTAAGAAAAAAATTCTAAACACGTTTATTTTATCCTTTTCGACTAAAAAATATATTTCATTGCAGATTTTAGCCATATCTATAGTTTTTAAAGCATACAGTGCTCTTTCTGAATTCATATTGATACTATACAGTTTGAGGAAAAAAATCTATCTATCTGTCGATCTATCTGTCTGTCGGTCAGATAAACAGATAGATGAATCAATTTATTCTGTCTATTTTTCTATCTATCTATCTATGTGTGTGTGTGTGTGTGTGTGTGTGTGTGTGTGTGTGTGTGTGTGTGTGTGTGTGTGTGTGTGTGTGTGTGTGTGTGTGTGTGTGTGTGTGTGTGTGTGTGTGTGTGTGTGTGTGCGTGCGTGCGTGCGTGCGTGCGTGCGTGCGTGCGTGCGTGCGTGCGTGCGTGCGTGTGTGTGTGTGTAAATTTATGAGTCAATATTCTGATTTAACTAAGACCTGTATTCTCACCATATAGAGAAATATGTGTCAAATAAATTCAAAACAAAAAAGATCTTTGCTTTTGCTCTTAATTTTACTAACTGATAATTCACATCCCCTCTATGAGTTTTTACTGATTTTTATCAACCTGCAAGAATTACCAGAAGTAATTAGTATTATGACCTACATTCATTTTTTTCATTCTCAGTTCAATGACATTTGATGTAAGTCGATTGCCTACAAGTCAGTTTTCAAAATGCTTTTTTATTGCTATTTGTAGACTTTGGAATAGATTGCCTCCAGAGATTGTAACTTCTCCGACTCTTGATAAGTTTAAAAGATCAGCTAACATGTGTTTCTTACGTAAATAGTCGACTTTCTATTCTCTCATTCTTTTTTAGCTGTATCTGCACTGACACCTTTAATTAATGGTATAAATCTCAATTTTTTTTTCAATGTGGCTCTTTATATAGCTTACTATAATGATAATGATAATAATAATAATAATAATAATAATAATAATAATAATAATAATAATAATGATAATAATAATGATAATAATAATAATAATAAAGGAAGGGCATAATATACAAAGAGGACTTAATTTCCCTTCCAACTGTAAATTATCGTATAAAACATCATTTGAAAGTAGATTAAACGATAGTAGATGGTGGATGACAAAGTATACTTAAATTAGATCGTAAAAACTACTTTTCATTATGCATTTATTTATCTTCGAATTACGGATAGCATCATTTCTTTATCCTCGAAACACCTTATATAAATTTAGTATATTTTCTTCACAATAGACCATTTGACATAAATAATTATTCTTTAGATATATAAAAATGGCGGATTATGATCCCTGTTGCTATAATTCTAAGGAATTTGTGTTTATTACATCAAAAGTGTTCTTAATTCGCATTTAGTCCTCCTATTCTTGAATTATTTGGTACATATTCGGAATACCTTCATGGGAAAGGCTAGATCAGTAAAAAAAAAAAAAAAGAAAAAAAAAAATCAAGGTGTTTATGGATGACGTCACAAAAGTTACGGATGCTTTGTGCATATGGTCGATCATTTTGGTCTCTTCAGTAATTAAAGAGGATGGAAAATAATGTTTTTAATGGTTATATTTTCATTGAACAATCATCAAACCAGACGCCATGACACCTCCTCGAGTTGCTACTGATCTAGCCTTTCTCTAGCCTTTTACTCCATCATTTCCTCTTACCTTTCTGTCCCTGATATCGTTCATGCGAAGGTACTCCGATGAGTTATCCTTTGATTAAACAAAAAGAATACCTTGTACTTTGTTTTTAGGTGAAGTAATTTTCCCCCCAAAAAAAGTTGTTCAGTGTACAGCCTTCTCGTTAGAGGGAAGCCTGTCATTAGTTTCGTCCCCCATAAATTTCCCATTCTCTGCGTCATACCGATTTCAAAGAAAACGTGCCTTAATAGCGGTGCCGTAACTAGTGAAGT
>NW_027218346.1:22500-25144 GCF_042767895.1 Penaeus vannamei | reverse complement strand
ACACACACACACACACACACACACACACACACACACACCACACACACATATATATATATATATATATATATATATATATATATATATGTATATATATATATATATATATATTTATATATATTTACGCATATATAAATATATATATAATAAAATATATATATACATATATATATATATATGAGTTTATGCACATATATTATATATATATATATATATATATATATATATATATATATATATATATATATATATATATATATATATATATATATATATATATATATATATATATATATATATATATATATATATATATATATATATGTGGGTGTATGTGCATATATAATTTGTGTGTGTATAATTTGTATGTGCGTAGATGTGTTGTGTGTGGTGTGCGTGTGTGCGTATGTAGAGAGAAGGAGAGTGACAGATGGATAGATTGACACTTAGAATAGTAGATAAATATGTGTTTATAAGCATGTATGTGTATTTCAGTTATCAGTCTTGTTTTGATTTGTATAATTCTTATTGTCAGATTTAGTAATGACATCCAATTTTATCAGGATTTTCATTCTTGATTTCTATTGCTTCTCTATTATATGTATTCTGTTAATCATAGCAAAATGATGTGCTTCCTATCCTCTTAGTGCATCCTACTGGGTTGCCAATTCTGGTATTAATGCATGTAAGTTTACTCATTTTAAATGTTCAATATGTGATTATATCTGATCAATTTTGTATTTCAATCATTAGCCATGTTATGCATTCTGTTATACTTGTTCTATTTTCCATTCACAGGCCAACAGTGAGTATTCTCCCCGACCGGATTCCTTTGGCCCCTCTCATGGACAAGGAAATATTTGGCGCAGGAGTCAGTATCAAAGAGGAGCTCAGCGGAGATGTCACCGAAGAGATGTGGTTGGAAGTAAAGGAAGAGCCGTACGATTATGCAGATGAAGCAAATTATGAAGTGAGTGAAGTGAAAGTGAAGAATGAATTTCTTTCCATCAGGGATCTTCAAGACCTTAAAAATGAAGCGAATGAAAAAGACTCGTGTGATATTATTGAGGATTGCAACACCTTGTCTAAAGCATCATTTGTGGCTGAGGAAAATGAGAAAAAATGTTCATCAGAAGAGAATGAAGCAAAACATAAGGAAAATCATAAAGATATTACACAAAGAAAAGTGGATAGGAAATTGAAGTCTTTTGCATGTGATGTATGCGGCAAAATTTTCTACACAAAGTCATGTATACAGAATCATTTGAGAGTACATACAAAGGAGAAACCATATATCTGTGACATTTGCAAAAAAGCTTTTTCTGAGAAAGGATCTCTAGCAAAACACATGAGAGTACATACAAAGGAGAAACCATATAGCTGTGAGATTTGCAAAAAATCCTTCTCCGAGAAAGGTTCTCTGATAAAGCACATGAGAGTACATACAAATGAGAAACCATATATCTGTGACATTTGCTATAAAGACTTCTCAGATAGATCTGGCTTAGTGAGACACAGGAGAGTACATACAAAGGAGAAACCATATATCTGTGACATTTGCAAAAAAGCCTTCTCTGCTAGAAGTTCTCTTGTAAGTCACATGAGAGTACATACAAAGGAGAAACCATATAGCTGTGAGATTTGCAATAAGGACTTCTCAGATAGATCAGCCTTCATGAGACACAGGAAAGTACATACAAAGGAGAAACCACATATCTGTGATATTTGCAAAAAAGGCTTTTCTCAGAAATTTCATCTGGTAGTGCACACAAGAGTTCATACAAAGGAGAAACCATATAGCTGTGAAATTTGCAAAAAAGCCTTTTTTCAGAAAAATCATCTAGTAGTACACGTGAGAGTACATACAAAGGAGAAACCATATAGCTGTGAGTTTTGCAATAAGGACTTCTCGGATAGATCAGCCTTAGTGAGACACAGGAGAGTACATACAAAGGACATGCAGAGGATAAGCCATTTATGTGTGGTTTCCAATAAAACCTCATCTCTGAAATATAAAGATTGATGTACATAAGGGTCACAGGCCTAACATGTATGAGTACTGTAGATATATGTAATGTTATGTGACTGTGGGTCTGTAAGTTAACTGTGTCAACTGTTATGTGTCATGTGTTATATGCCTTGTGGTATACGCAGCATGTGTGCTGTGTATGTATGAACTGCCAATACAGTTGTTAACCAGCTCTAAATTGCTGAACGGGTAGTTTTGGGCTGGGAGGGGCAAGAGCTCCGGGCAACTGCTCATGAGAGTCAGATGTCTGGTCGCCCTTGCACTATGCAGATGTACTTCTGCAGTGTTGTTTTATGTACCATTCATGAACTTTTTTTCCTTCATATTAAAGAAGCAAGCTAACAGCTTTTATATACACCACAACCTATATAGACAACATACCTGACGAGATGGTGCCAGACGAGAAGCCAATTATTCCTCCTGCCACCATCAGTGTGATGCTGTTTGATGCTAGGTTAAACTCTGAGTATAACAGCTCAATGGACATTGTAGAATGGATGATGAGGGCAGAGATGATATATCAGCTCTCAGGCGCACAACTACGGAGGGTGTCCTGGGGGTCCGAACCCCTGCCCTTTTTCTCAAAGGGGTGAAAGTGCCCTTTTTCTAGGGGTA
>NW_027218346.1:0-10000 GCF_042767895.1 Penaeus vannamei | reverse complement strand
ACTGGTAATTGTTCTAGTTTGCGAACGCAAAAATGCGTTCGTGGGTCAGTGTCGTGTTTTTCCTAGCACGGTAAACAAGCTCATCGACTTTGAATTTAAAAGGCGGCTGCGCGTTATATTTTCCTCATTTAGCGGTGACTATAAGGCCGGTGCATCTTAAACTATACGCTATCCCCTTCTATTTTTCCCGCTCTATAAGATGGCAGTGTCCATTTTCCTCTATCTATGCGCGTCGAGGTCTTCAACCTCTACCATAAGACTTTTTCGATATTTGAAGTATGTTCTTTCTTTTTTCTTTTTGTAAATTGCTGTGATTGTGTCGTTCCTTCTCTCAAGGGTGCGCCGCTCTCGGCAACCCATCTCTCGGGCCTATCGAGACCTATGGATACTCTCTGTAGACAATCCTGCAGCCCCTGATCACGCTGAGCCCCTGACACTTCCAAACGCCACTTGCACAGAGAGGGAAATGGATACCGCCATCTGATAGACCATAAGAAATATTAAACATCAAAGGTATAGCTGCCGTGGCCTCTTACTTCCCACTGGATGTCACCGCTGTGTCTCCAAAAACTAGCAGTTTTAATGTCTGTTTGGTATAAGGTGGCATGGTGCTAATAAAGAGGGAGGGGGGGGGAGTAGAAGATATGAACAGGTAGGATTTTTTTTTGTCAGCATGATAAACTGGTTTTGGGAGGGTACTACTTGAGGGTGCATTCTCTTGGTAACTTTTTTGACATATGAAGTATTTTCTCTCTTTTTTTTTTCTTTTTTTTTCTTTTTTTTTTGTAAATTGCTTTATCCTTCCATCCTTTGAAGGTGTGATGCTCTCAGTAACGGAGGCCTCTGCTTGCGTATGTGCATGCTTATGTTTTTGACAGAGGTATGCGAAATGATGCTAAGACTGGGTTTGCAGTGCTCTATCATCCTCTTTCAAATTTAATTCATGATGCATGTATTTTTAGATTAATGAAAGAGACAAGGCCTGTTACCTGGTGAGCTGAGCTTGAGTTCTCTTCAGAGCCAGCTGAGAATCTGCAGACTGGATCTCATCAATTCTCTCTCTCTCTCTCTCTCAGCA
Source organism: Penaeus vannamei (assembly GCF_042767895.1). Lineage (NCBI taxonomy): Eukaryota > Metazoa > Arthropoda > Malacostraca > Decapoda > Penaeidae > Penaeus > Penaeus vannamei. The sequence continues at coordinate 8,922 of NW_027218346.1, read as the reverse complement.
CCAGCTGGATCTCATTATCAATTCTCTCTCTCTCTCTCTCTCAGCACCAGCTGGATCTCATTATCAATTCTCTCTCTCTCTCTCTTTTGGCACCAACTGGAACTCATAATCACTTCTCTCTCTCTCTCTCTTAGCAACAGCTGGATCTCATTATCAATTCTCTCTTTCTCTCTCTTTTGGCACCAGCTGGATCTCATTATCAGTTCTCTCTCTCTCCCTCTTTCTCGGCACCAGCTGGATCTCATTATCAATTCTCTCTTTCTCTCTCTTTTGGCACCAGCTGGATCTCATTATCAATTCTCTCTCTCTATCTCTCTTTTGGCACCAGCTGGATCTCATTATCAGTTCTCTCTCTCTCCCTCTTTCTTGGCGCCAGCTGGATCTCATTATCAATTCTCTCTCTCTCTCTCTCAGCACCAGCTGGATCTCCTTATCAATTCTCTCTCTCTCTCTCTTTTGGCACTAGCTGGATCTCATTATCAATTCTCTCTCTCTCTCTCTCTCTCTCTCTCTCTCTCCTCTCTCTCTCTCTCTCTCTCTCTTCTCTCTCTCTCTCTCTCTCTCTCTCTCTCTCTCTCTCTCTTTTAGCACCAGCTTGATCTCATTATAAATTCTCTCTCTCTCTCTCTCTCAGCACCAGCTGGATCTCATTATCAATTCTCTCTCTCTCTCTCTTAGCAACAGCTGGAACTCATTATCAATTCTCTCTCTCTCTCTCAGCACCAGCTGGATCTCATTATCAATTCTCTCTCTCTCTCTCTCTCTCAGCACCAGCTGGATCTCATTATCAGTTCTCTCTCTCTCTCTCAGCACCAGCTGGATCTCATTATCAGTTCTCTCTCTCTCTCTCAGCACCAGCTGGATCTCATTATCAGTTCTCTCTCTCTATCTCTCTCTCTCAGCACCAGCTGGATCTCATAATCAATTCTCTCTCTCTCTCTCTTAGCAACAGCTGGAACTCATTATCAATTCTCTCTCTCTCTCTCAGCACCAGCTGGATCTCATTATCAGTTCTCTCTCTCTATCTCTCTCTCTCAGCACCAACTGGATCTCATTATCAATTATCTCTCTCTTAGCACCGCTGGATCTCATTATCAATTCTCTCTCTCTCTCTTTTGGCACCAGCTGGATCTCATTATCAGTTCTCTCTTGCTCTCTCTCAGCACCAGCTGGATCTCATTATCAATTCTCTCTCTCTCTCTCTCTCTCTCTTTCTCTTTCTCTCTCTCTTTCTCTCTCAGTACCAGCTGGATCTCATTATCAATTCTCTCTCTCTCTCTCTCTTGGCACCAGCTGGATCTCATTATCAATTCTCTCTTTCTCTCTCTTTTGGCACCAGCTGGATCTCATTATCAGTTCTCTCTTTCTCTCTCTCAGCACCAGCTGGATCTCATTATCAATTCTCTCTCTCACTCTCTCTCTCAGCACCAGCTGGATCCCATTATCAATTCTCTCTCTCTCTCTCAGCACCAGCTGGATCTCATTATCAATTCTCTCTGTCTCTCTCTTTTGGCACCAGCTGGATCTCATTATCAATTATCTCTCTCTCAGCACCACCTGGATCTCATTATCAATTCTCTCTCTCTCTCTCTCTCTCTCTCTCTCTTTCTCTCTTGGCAGCAGCTGGATCTCATTATCAATTCTCTCTCTGTCTCTCTTTTGGCACCAGCTGGATCTCATTATCAATTCTCTCTCTCTATTTGTCTTTTGGCACCAGCTGGATCTCATTTATCAATTCTCTCTCTCTCTCTCTTTTGGCACCAGCTGGATCTCATTTATCAATTCTCTCTCTCTCTCTCTTTTGGCACCAGCTGGATCTCATTATCAGTTATCTCTCTCTCAGCACCAGCTGGATCTCATTATCAATTCTCTCTTTCTCTTTTGGCACCAGCTGGATCTCATTATCAGTTCTCTCTTTCTCTCTCTCAGCACCAGCTGGATCTCATTATCAGTTCTCTCTTTCTCTCTCTCAGCACCAGCTGGATCTCATTATCAATTATCTCTCTCTCTCTTTTGGCACCAGCTGGATCTCATTATCAATTATCTCTCTCTCTCTTTTGGCACCAGCTGGATCTCATCAATTCTCTCTCTCTTGGCACCAGCTGGATCTCATTATCAATTATCTCTCTCTCTTTATCTCTGTCTTTTGGCACCAGCTGGATCTCATTATCAATTTTTTCTCTCTCTCAACACCAGCTGGATCTCATTATCAATTCTGTCTCTCTCTCTCTTTTGGCACCAGCTGGATCTCATTATCAATTCTCTCTCTCTCTCTCTCTCTTTCTCTTTCTCTCTCTCAGCACCAGCTGGATCTCATTATCAGTTCTCTCTTTCTCTCTCTCAGCACCAGCTGGATCTCATTATCAATTATCTCTCTCTCTTTATCTCGGTCTCTTGGCAGCAGCTGGATCTCATTATCAATTCTCTCTCTCTCTCTCAGCACCAGCTGGATCTCATTATCAATTCTGTCTCTCTCTCTCTTTTGGCACCAGCTGGATCTCATTTATCAATTCTCTCTTTCTCTCTCTTTTGGCACCAGCTGGATCTCATTATCAATTCTCTCTCTCTCTCTCTCTCAGCACCAGCTGGATCTCATTATCAATTCTCTCTCTCTCAGCACCAGCTGGATCTCATTATCAATTCTCTCTCTCTCTCTCTCTCTCAGCACCAGCATGGTCTCATTATCAATTCTCTCTCTCTCAGCACCAGCTGGATCTCATTATCAATTCTCTCTCTCTCTCGTTTGCCCAAAGTATCAATCAAAATCAAGTTGATGAGCCCAGCGGGAATTAATAGGGGTCGGGAGGGCACTAACTACATCCTAACACAAGCTGTGGCATTCAGATTATCTTCATTCTGCAGACATTCAGGCATTGTGAGAGACTCGTACATATTCCAAGTTATGTATTTCTTATTGTGTATGTTATTTTGGATTTATCGATCAGTTCCTTTTTATGTAATCCTAATATAAATATTTCCCATTCAGGTGTTACTACTTTGTCATGTATGACTTGGTACGTGATCAGTGTTTCCCATTCCAGGTACAAGAGTTATTGGAGGGAGCAACAAGCCATGCTAGGCGGACAACAGCAGCTAGGAAAGACCACAGGACGACAATGCTTCTCTCGGCTCTCATCTGGTAAGGGAGGAGCCATAATGATACCTTTACAGTGGACCTTAGCACCTTCTCCCCTGCCACTCCCCCACATTCTCGCTTGCACTGTTCTTCCTGGTCTCCGTTGGTAACATGATAGAGATACCGCTGTTCTGAAGGGACAAAGTGACCAGTGATAAAGGGGAAGGAGGCTGAGGGACTGAGGATGATGCGAAAGAGGACGTGCAAGAATAAAGGAGCAAAGGATAAATGGGTGAAGGATTAAGGGACAGAAGATACCTCTCTCTCTTTTTTTTTTTCTCTCTCTCTTTTACGGTTTTCCTCTCCCTTTGTCACTCTCCATTTGATCTAATTTCTCTATGCCTTTACTTTATTTACAGAATTTTCTGCTTCAGCATCGAAGGTCATTAACGGCATATTGTAAAATTTATCGATATGATGAGGCTTATACATTACTATGAAATATTGTGGTGAAAATTGGTAAAAATGAGAACGATTAGGACAAAATACGTTAGATCTCAAATTTTCTTGAGCGCTGTTGGTTAGTACGCTACTGAAGAGGGTAAAGAGGGAAGAGCAGAGTACGAAGACCGTTCAGGACTGACACACCCTTTACGCAAGGCGCTCTCACTTGAGGATGCGGATAGAAGGGGATAAAGAGGAAGAGGGAATAGAAAAGACAATGCAAAATTAGTTTGGACGAGGGCTGAAATTCAATGTGGTCATCTACATTGGGCCTTTGTTGTCCTGCACATTTATTTTAAGCACAAAGTTTGTAAATATGCCCATTAAATTTATCTTCGGACTTTTACATTCACATTACATCTAAGGTTGTGTACTATGCCTTTTATTTTCCAAGTTGATGTGTAAGTTTTTGCATTTTGTATTTTTCTTAGTTTACTTAGTTGTGATCAGTTTTGCATTATTTTTTAAATTTACATTTTACCGAATTTCTAACCCTTTTGATAATTTGTTTCTCTTTTTATTATTTTTATTCTAAGATCTCTTGTTTTCTCCTGTTTAGTATACAGAGAACCCTTATGATGATGGCCTTTTTATCTCCACAGGTCCGGCCGATGCAAGGGGATGATAACAGCAGCCCCAGCGTTAAATTGATTATTTGTGACTTTCCACAGATCTCAAGGTCTCGCCTAATCCCGTCGTTAGGAGACAAATTACAGCTGGAGTTGAAGAGGGTGATGAAAAGCAGGTAGAAAGGTTAATGGTTAAGGGTTAAAAAGCAAAATAAATGTGCTAGATGTCAAAGGTCATATAGCACTAAAGAACGGTACAGTAAAATGTGGTAACGAGTGATAGTTACTATGCTTCAATTATCTAGAAAAATATTGAAAGGTCAAAGATGACTAAAGGAGTTGCTGTGTGAATGGGCTATTGTGGGTCTCGGTTAGGGAATTACACAAGGGATTCACATATGTATGCAGCAGGAAGTGGAAGGGTTAGAGGGGATGGAGGGAGGGATAAGGTACGTGTAGAAGACGAAGCAGATGAGGGTAAGGAACCTCGGTAGCTGTTACTGGATGTCCTGAAGATTTGAGTGAGAATGGTTATATCTGCACCTGAGGAAGCCTGCCTGAGAAAGAGGATGGGGCTCACAAGGATGCGACGCTGCCATCTTTCCTATGTATGTATTTAGTATTTCCTGTGTACGTATTTTATTATTGATTTTTATAACCCTACATAATATCAGAGACCTGCAAGCTAATATGAAAGGTTAAGGAGAATTATGTTGGGTTTGTATGTATGCACGATGTTATTCTCTAAGTAAAATTTCCAAACTCGTACTTTTATTTCTTTTCCCCAGTTTTACTTCAATTCTTTTGGTGAATTGATATTCGAGTTCATTTATAATTTCATATAACATAAGATCAAATAATAGACATGTCCCAAATAACATTGTATATATATTTTTCTGTCAAATAAAAGAATTTGTTTAAGGTTATGTAATATATTTGAAGAAATGTTCCATATTGTAGACCATGTTGTAGACCTCATAGATGAAGATTAAGAAATTGTTTGCTTTACCCGAGGTAGCACTAAAGGAAATGAAATGTGCAAAAGGATATGAGCAGTAAACAAACAGAAGAAAATGAAGTTTCCCCTGTACAACCTGACCTCACCACCTTTCATGGTTAGCATATATACTATAAATACTACATATATTTATTTATAATATCTAAATGCAAACACACACACACACACACACTTATTATATATATATGCATATATGTATATATAATGTATTGATAATATGTATGATGTATACATACATTCATAGTATGTGTGTATATTAAACACATGCACACATGACAACCACACTCAGACATACATATATTTATATTTTTATGGCTATATCTTAAACCCTCTCAATACCTTCCTCTTTGTTGTCGTGGGAGGGCTTAGGAGACGAAGACAGGCCCAAGGTAGGGGATCACCCCTACCTTGGGCCTCAGCCCTTGCCTCAACTAATTTTGCTTGGTCCTTTCTTCTCCTATTCCCTCTTCCATACCTTCTTTATTCCCTTCCTCTATCCCATTCCTAAGTTGTGAGAGCTGTGCTGAAAGGATGAATGGCCTCTAGGAGCCATTGGCACAGTATTCCCTTGGTTAATTGCCTGGCTCGTACCTGAGGGTTAACCCGTTTCTTTTCCCCATTTTATTCAGGCTCACCATGGCCAATAACGATGATTCTTTACCCTTAATAAGGGGCATTAAGGCTTGCCCCTTCATCAGCTAGCCTACTTGAATTTGATTTTGATGGTTCTCCAACCCCTGCCCCTCCTTTGACCACGGCTCCGACCACTGATACTAATACCCCTTCTTCAACACTTAATGAACTAACCATTCCAAAACACCCACCCAGGTTATTACTTAACCTCTAGAAAGCACCCATTCCAAACATTCTCTTCATCTGCTGTACAGTCCTCTTCTATGTCTACCCCCTCTTCCCTTATTATAACTCTCCATCTTTATTGTCCCCCCCACACTACCCCACTTCCTCTCACCCTCGGCCTTCTACTGCTCTTTGGACCAGGCAAGTGGGACTGATTCTTTGTGATTCCCCCTACAGCCCCCTATTCTGAGAATAGGGGGCTGTTTTCCTTGAACAACGTCCCTATCCCTTCCCCAGTCACAGATACAATGCAATTCACTCAATGGCCTTACCATTAAACCTTTCCCACTTTAGTAATCCCTGCAATACATTTTCTTTACACCCTCTAATACTTGACATCAAACACCTTCTCCTCTCCCTGGATATTCTCCTACTTTTCCAACAGCCATCTATTTCTCCTTGAACAAGTTTCCCTATACCTTTCCCAGTGACAGATAAAACTGTATTTCACTCTACTATAGTAGTCTTTCTACTAATCTCTAGTTTACTTAATCCCCTCTTTTCCCTTTACACTACCATACTATCATATAACGCTCTTAAATCTTTGACATCTAACACATTTTATCCTATCTTATCTTTGCCCTTTCCGACACAATACTTTATCATAGTGCTAAATGACCTTTGATGTCTAGCACATTTATTTGTTTCAAACATTAATCATTAATAACATATATCTTAAACCATACCTGTACATTATAATTATAGAGATATCCCTCTGAAATCAATACTTCATTATATGCCTAATACACAATGAAATTTCTAACCTGACGTTTCAGCAGCTACAATTCTTAAACTAGTATTGTGGACTTAATATGCTGTGGGGAGGAAAAAATACACCATTACTTATATATTTTGTAATGGAAAACAACAATTTATCCATAATAAAAATATAAATCTTGAGGCATGCATGATATTTATATAATGGGTGAAGGTCTAATGCAGGCCTAACATGTGCCTTGTAAACATTAGGCATGTGAATATCAATCTCTATATGGTTTCTACACTGCATTCTCACACATCACTGTATCATATTTCTCCGAGATTCTTTCGCTACACTGCTTCTTGTATGTACTGCCATGAGTCAAGCTAGAATGTTAAGATAGCTTTTATTGCAAATCTCATAACTATGACTTTTCCTTTACATGTGCTCTCATGTGTATCACTCTGAAATTATACTGAGAAAGCCTTGTTGCAAATCTTAGTTCTAAGGCTTCTCCTTTGTATGAACACTCTTGTGCGTTACTAAATTACTTTTCTGTGAAAAGGCTCCATAGCAAATATCACAGCTGTATGGTTTCTCCTTTGTGTGTACCCTCAGTTGAACTTTCATATGTGCCTTATTGTGGAATGTCGTCCCACAGACTTCACATAAAAAACGCTTCAATTTACTATCCACGTTTCTTTGTGTTTCCTTTTTATGCATTTCCTTACGCTTTGCTTGAGTCTCTTCTAATGTGCATTTTTTCCCACACTCCTCGGCCACAAATGATGCTTTAGACAAGGTGTTGCAATCCTCAATAATATCACGCGAGTCTTTTTCATTTGCTTCGTATCTAAGGTCTTTAAGATCCTTAAAGACAAGAAAATCATTTTTCACTTTCACTTCACTCACTTCATAATTTGCTTCATCTGTATAATCAAATGGTTCTTCCTTCACTTTGGTGACATCTAAGCTGAGTTCTTCTTTGATACTGACTCCTGTGCCAAGTATTTGTTCGTCCATGAGTGGGGCCAAAGGAATCTGGTCGGGGAGAATACTCATTGTTGCCCTGCGAATGGAAAACAAATGCATAACATGGCAAATGGTTAAAATACAAAATTGAAGACATAATTAGATATTCAATAAATAAATACTTTTACAAGCAATAATACCAACACTGGTGACCAAGGAAAGGAAATATCATTTTACTGTGATTAAAAAATTACTTATAACAAAGAAACAATAGAAATCAGTGATGAAAATACTGATGAAATTGGAATATAATTCATGTCTAATAAAATTGACCCCAATGAAAAAAACAATCCGATATACACACATGTATATCAGTGTTTATAAATCTGTATTTATAAACACATATATATATTTATCTATATTTATCTTGCTCTCTCTCTCTCTCCTTCCCTCTCCCTCCCTCTCTCTCACAGATGCAGGACATGGAGGTGGAGTCTGCATATATGTAAGAGATACCCTTAAATCAAATAAGATCTCTACAGCTGTAAATGATACAGCAGTAGAGGACATCTGGGTAACCGTACAAAGTAATATGCATCCTTCCATCCTCGTCGGCACAATCTATAGACACCCACATGCTACAGCAGAATCTTTTGAGTATCTTGAAAATATTTTCAGAGAAATGTCATTAAAAAGAAAACCCCTATTCATCCTAGGTGATTTAAATGACGATCTAAACAAATCAAATGCAAAGCTAACTGGGATAATTAATAAGAATAAATTTAAACAACTTGTAAACAAGCCTACAAGGATTACAGTAACTACCTCTTCTATATTAGATGTCATAATAACAAACAGACCCAATATTATTCTTCACACAGATGTTATCCCATGCCCAATTGCAGATCACAAGCTTTTAACCTTGATCTTAATTATAGAAAAACCAAAGCGACAACCATTCACCAAAACTTCTCGTGTTCTAACTCATTACGATCCTAAATTACTATGCGAACATATAGCTAACGAATCATCGCTATTAGATATTTTGGCAACAGATAATGTTGACAGACAAATTACCACTTTAACAGAAGTGATAAAGAACAGCATAAACACCTCTGCACCCATTAAAACTAAAACAGTAAAACGTCCTCCCGCCCCCTGGATAGATGACATCAAGAGAGCCATAAATGATAGAAATAATATTCAGAAAGCTTTCAAGATAAAC
>NW_027218345.1:25000-27500 GCF_042767895.1 Penaeus vannamei | reverse complement strand
TATACAATTACTTATCACTGAATTTATTCCTGCATTATATACTGCCACCCGCAACACCCAAAGAGGAAGACAAAGAATCCACCACATATGTAAGGCAGGATAGAGTGTTAGACAATAATAGGGTTATTGGAATGTGTCCACAGAAGCAGCATACTAACTTATGACATAGTCAGATTGTAGTAAAATCCAGAGGAACAGCAGAGTGGTGGTGGCCCACTTTCCTCAGTGGGTTGTGCACAGCTCCCGAGGGAACACCGCTAGCCTTGGGAGTGGCAGTTATGTAAGATGATGGAGTGGAATGATATACATATACTAAGACATAAATCAGGCTTAGACACTAAATGGCAGTAATTATCCCTTTTAGTATCTGAACTGACTATGTTGCCATCTGTTTCATATTCTGGAATCTGTGAGAAACATGTTCACAACAGGATTAATATGGTTGAATTTCCTTTCCAGAAACCACTAAATACAGATTCATAACAGGTATGGTATGAACCTGCCACTGTCGGGTCAGTCACTCAGCCACAACCCCAGCAATGAATGTGAAGGGTGTTCATACTCAGAGACGAACTTTGTGGGTGAGGTCACCACCAGTCGCCTCCATCACCTTCTGCAATAGCTGAGCACCCTCCTAGCTTTTAGCAACATCGATCAATCAATCAAATCCTAAGTAATATAGTAAATGACTGCTAGTTTGTGTGTGCTCCATCCGGCCATGAATACGTAAAGGATTCTCTGGGTTAAAGTATACAAAAGGAGCACACCGACTGGGAAAAAACTGAAGATCATAGTGTTGTAGGCAATGAAAAACTACATTTACTGCTATCAACATTGATTTGGAGAAGCGAACCTGTGACACACAGAATGCCATGTGGAAACTAGTGGCGAAGTCCAGCCCTCCTTGTATTGCGGGTACCCAATGAAATCTGACTTAACGCATGTAGCTCATGACATCACAGCAAATATCTTTAGAGTACACTCTAATAAATAGTATTTCCGTACTCTAATTCCTATGAAATTTTCACAAAATATGCATTTATTAAATGCTCATTCCTGAAATACATGACATAATCAATTTTATCATATTAGACATTAGAAATACATGGCACTTCCATACATGCACATCGCTGTCCTCTTCCGGCAGATTTGACAGTTCTCGTTGTTTGTTCCAAAGATAAAGTTTTTTTCAGTGCTGCTTGTATTTCCATTTTTTTTTTTCACTTTGCAGTGAAATCAATCTCTCACTGGATTTGGTATAATATTGGGGATAACACTAAACTCAGTGAAATAAAATAACTGTGTTCCAGCTGTAGAAATTAATCAGTGGTTCGACACTTTTCAACTATCGTCCCCTCAACCATAAGTTGAACTCAGTTTGTATCTCTAAATGTAGTCGATGGTGATCTAGAGGCCCTAGTAGGAAAATTAAACAATCAGAAGGGGGTCCGGTGGTGGAGCCCCCAGTTGGGAAATACAGTAATCAGGAGGGGGTCTGGGAGACAAGCCCCAGATTAGGAAGGTTTTTTGGTTCATACAGTGTTCCTTCTTGTAGTCTGGGTGTTTATGATGCGATTCACTCGCTTGTTTGTTCCTGCAACACCATGTCGAATCATTCGGGGCCTGGGTTTTAAGATTTTCCATTTACTTTATCATATGAAATACTATTCTTGGTTCAGGTTTTCCATTTCCAACATTCTTTTGCTTTTTTAAAATACAACAAATTAATAAAATCACCCCCCCCCCTAAAAAAAAAAAAGACTCCACACGGGAATCCCCAACATTGTTGGCAGGAGTCGGGGATTTCGTCTCTGATGAGTGTGGTCCTATGGTAAACATTTACCATTCTTTGTTTCCTTGGTGGGGGTAGGGGGGCATGCAGGGGGCTGTAGTAATTAGTGGTTTTATTTATACCCACATTTTTCCTGGACTCTTGCATGCCCTCCCCTGCTCTTGGGACCAACTTTGTCAGTAAAGGGGGTTTCCGCCCAATTAAACGTACATATTTGCATTTAAGATGAGATGAATTTAACAACATTGAAAGTGACCCTGTCAGTTTGGCAAATGTATTTTAAAAAATTACCACACGCTGGAGATTTGTTGGTCTTTGCCTGAGCACCAGCAGGTGAGAAGCTTTCCTCTGCTGATGGCAGTCATTTGGGTGCTTTCGAAACATTTACTATAATGATCAATTATAAAACCTAAATCAAGACTTTAGTGTATATATATATATATATATATATATATATATATATATATATATATATATATATATATATAGAACTAGAGCAATCAATGAAATCAGTCAAAGGGCACACGGTTATACTTCAAGCACCTAAATGGCCTCCACTGATCTTTACGCTATTACATACTAACAACCTCACAAAACATATTGTGGGCATGATAACATATTTAGGTAATTTTCTATATTACGTCCGCATGACCGATATCGACGATTTTGGTATCGTTGGATTCCTCTCACTCTATACAATGCAAATAG
>NW_027218345.1:17500-20000 GCF_042767895.1 Penaeus vannamei | reverse complement strand
GTTTCTTAACATCAGAAGACCTTGTTAGACCTGCAGGGTCCCTGCACTTGAGCCCCTTTGTCAGTGAACAGTGGCTGCCTCTTTTGCAAAGCGACATGAAAAGGTGGAGAGGGATTTAAAGCCAAATTTTCGTGGCAACTACAGGCAGTATCTTCATGCATGTCTGTGAGATGGCATGCACTATCGTTCATCTCCTCTGGAAAGAAAACAATGACCTATAAAGCACTGGATAAGCCTAGAAATAGGGTTTGTCAAATTTAGAATTTCACAAAATATTAATAAAAGAAATGGGTTTTAAGAACAAAGGAATATTTCCCTAAGTTATGTGTCTCACTGTTCGCTTTGATATGTATTACTGCTTCCACTATTTCTACTGCTCTTACTGCTGCTACAGCTGATGCAGCTACTGCTGCTGTTGTTCATACTATTACAGCTACTACTACTACTATAACTACTATTTCTGCTGTTACTACAACTACTGCTGATGCTACTCCTCCTCCTTCTTCTCTTCCTCCTCCTCCTCCTCCTTCTTCTCCTCCTCGTACTACTACTCCTTCTTCTCCTCGTCCTCGTTCTTCTCCTCCTCCTCCCCCTGCTCCTTCTCCTCCTTTTTCTTTTCCTCCTCCTCCTACTACTACTACATCTCCTCCTCCTCCTACTCCTTTTCCTATCACTAATACTACTCTCTGTTTCTCTTCCTCCTACAACTACTACTCCTCCCCCTCCTCCTCCTACTACAACTCCTAATCTTCCTTCTCTTCCTCCTTCTTCTGCTCCTCCTCCTCTTACTCCTACTACTTCTCCTCCTCCTCCTGCTCATCCTCTCACTACTTCTCTTCCTCCTACTCCTCCTCTTCCTCTTCCTTCTACTGCTACTCCTCTTCTACTCTTCCTCCTCCTCCTACTGCTACTCCTCCTCCTACTATAACTGCTACTACTACTACTCTTTCTCCTCTACTACCACTCCTACTGCTGCTCCTCCCACTCCTATTCCTTCTGCTCCTACTACTCCTCCTCCTACTATTACTGCTACTACTACTACTCCTTCTCCTCTACTACCACTCCTACTGCTACTCCTCCCACTCCTCCTATTCGTTCTACTCCTCCCACTCCTCCTATTCCTCTTCTACTCCTCCTCCTCCTATTACTACCACTACTGCGCTAGATCCGCTACTCTGCTTCTCTTCCGTGCAGCTTGTCACCTTTCTCTTCTCTGCCTCTCTGCATACTTCCTGCATACTCCCTGACGCATGACCTTTCCGCATGGCTACTCCTTGCATACTCCCTGACACATGACCTTACCGCATGGCATCCGAGGCATGTAGCATCAGCTTAGGATCTCTGCATCATTCATAACTGAAGCAATGCATGTCCACCTATAGGGCTTGTGGTATTGGTGGTGTATCTAGGGAGGATTTGGCTCGGTAGCTTGTGTATGGGTTTCTCTCTTTAGAATATTTGTATTATGTACTGCCATGTAATTGATTTCCATTCAATATGTGTGCCTGTTTGTTTGTTTGTGCGTATATTGTCTTTTTGTTTGTGTGTCTATATGCAGTTGTGTGGCTGTGTCCTTTTGTGTGGGTGTGATTTTGTTAGTTTGTGTCCTTTTTGTTATTTCTGTGTCGGTTTGTTCCTGTTTTATGTATATGTTAGTTTTGGTAATGCCTGGGCAATGTTTCTTTTAGGAATGGTTTTATTTTTGCCTCCCATTTCATAATCACCATTAATATGAGTTATTTTGTAATTTTGGTAACGCATTTACTGAGTTATGAATAGGTTTTAGACGTTTTTTGTTCTCTATGAGTGTTTCCCGTGTCTTAATCACCATTATCCTTACTAATACTTATTTGTTTGGGGTTTTATGTTTATGCACATCTTGGTAAGACCTTTTCTGAGCAATGGATGTTTAAGCAGAGATGTGTTACTTTATGTACGTTTCTCCTATTATAAAATAGGACATTTCTATAACATTTTGGTAACGCTTGTAGTGGTCCAAATGTTTTTGGTCCAAATATGCCATTTCATATTCACCATTATGTTTTTTTGTTTTGGGGATTTTTGAGTTTATCCACATAACTCGTACCACCTGTAGTGAGCAGAGAATGAATTTGGTTGTCGGTTGAATTTCATAATTACCACCATTAGCATTAATTGTTTGGGGTAGTATGTTTATGCACATTTTGGCTGAGCCTTTTCTAAGCAATGGATACATTTGCTTGGTTTAGGTCCATTCGTGTTGATATAAGCAAGTGTGTCTCCTATTTCATGATCACCATCATGAGACTACGAGAATTATATAACATATAAATATAATTAATATACATAGAATATATAATATTCTATGTATATTTATTCTATGTATATTAGTTCTATGGAAATTAATTCTATATATATTAATTTCATATATATTAATTCTATATATATTAGTTCTATATTAGTTCTATACATATTACTTCTATATATATTACTTCTATATATATATCAATTCTATATATAT
>NW_027218345.1:0-10000 GCF_042767895.1 Penaeus vannamei | reverse complement strand
TGATATATAAACATGTTGTACTCATATCTTATAAACATTTATTTATATATATTTGTAATTATGTATATATAAATATATATAAATGATTCACATACACGTTTTATATATATATATATATATATATATATATATATATATATATATATATATATATATATATATGTACATATATATATATATATGTATATATTAAACACATTCTCTCACACACATATATATTTGTTTGCTGTTTTTTGTATGTTTGCATAATGATACATACAGAGACAGATAAGCAGACATACTCACAGTAACATCTGTATTTAATCCTGATACTTTTCTGTCTATATCTTAACCATAACTATACATTATGATTTTAAAGACATTCCTTTGAAGTCAATATCCAATCACATAACTAATTACATTCAACATTTTTACCCTGTTGTTTTAGCAACTATCATTAACCTTTTATTGTGGACATTTTACTTATACTGCAAAAGTAGCACAAATGAATAAAAACAAAAACATTTTTCCTTGAAAACTTTATATGAAGAGACATACATAACAATTTACAAAGAAAATATAAATCTAAGGCATGTATGAAATATATCTAGGAGCATTGTACTCTGATTGGCTGGCCAGTGTATCACTTTCTACCAGGTTATAAACTAACAAAATAAAAAGCTCTCTCAATATGTTGACACACAATTAGCAAAAAATATTTTGCAAATATTGGTGTGTGAGGTTATTCCATATATGCCATATCTATATAACTATATATACATATGTATATATACATATATATCCCTACCAAGACAGGGCCAGAATTCTCTATAATGTAATCCTTATGCAATAGTGTTCTGTGTATAGCTGGCCCACCCAATCGTGATTCATGATGCATATACACGTCATACGTCCTTACATCATAACGGCTAAAGGTGTGCCTGTCCTTAAAAGGATATATTAGGACCCGACTGCTGGACGCTGCTTTTCCTCTCAAAATAACTCAAGGCACAAAGATGAATGTTCCCCTCACATAAAGTCAATTGCTTTCTTGCTTGCTTCACACATACTGATGATGGTTGTCAACAAAATCTAAATAAAGATATGAAATACTAGTACTTCACATTGACAGATGCATTTAATACACTTTCATCACATCTGCATCAGATATACACATGTATATCTCAAGATATAATGAAACACTTTACATACAACTCTAGCAGTAAAGAGATTAAATTTAATTCAGGCCTTTTTGAAAAAATTGAGAACAAAATCATCCCAAGTAATTTCTTATTGTATAAGAAAAGTATGAAATGATGCATAGATATGATAGAAATATGTATACAGTTATATATATATACACATAGATGCAAATGTATTTTTGTTTATGTAAATGGACTTATAGATTGTTGGGATTGCACATCGTTGCACGGGTATCACAAACATAATAATTGTTAGTCAATTTATACATAGGAACTTATAGTGTTAATAGCATATATCATTTAGTGTATGTTAATACATAACATAGATAACAAAATTATTTCCTTGAGTGAACTTTCATTTACCTTTTAATACAGATCTTATATAGGATTTCACATGAAGAATATGAAGTGTCTGCCTGTAACTGTAATAACAAAATTATGAAAGATGTTACAAAACACATCAATAAATTGGCCAATGACCTCCATATAAGTGGCTGTATTGGAGAGCAGTTTTTTGAAACACTGTGAACATTAGTGGTTGTCTTTTGACTGCCCCGTAGTGACAATGTCTATAAAAATGAAAATACAAAACACAAAACTACACAAACAAAATCATATGAAACATAAGTCAAAAAAGAGAACTTTCAAACACTATGATGCATCTGCCACAAAAATGTCAAGAGGAAGTCTTCCTTGTAGATCATTTTAATCCTTCATAATTCTCATGTACCCTTGAAATTTCTTCTGTGGGTGAAGGTATATCTACAGAACTCATACATGTTAGGCCTGTGACCTTTATGTACACCAGAGTATTCTTTCTTTCCCAGATAATGCCTCCTTGACTCTGACTTTGCATACCTGCACATAATCACCAAGTCATATTTCTTGGAGAATCCTCAAGCACATTGCTCCTTTGCATGTACTCTCTTGTGTAGTGCTAGAATATAATTTAGAGATAAGGTTTTATTGGAAACCAAACATAAATGGCTTATCCTCTGCATGTTCTGCACTCTGACCCACTAAGACAGACTTATCTGAGAAGTGTTTATTGCAAATCTTATAGCTACATGGTTTCTCCTTTGCATGTACTCTCAAGTGCACTACTGGATTATATTTCTGAGAGAAGGATTTTTTGCAAATGTCACAGATATCTAGCTTCTCTTTTGTATGTATTCATATGTGCTTTAGTAAATAAATTTTATCTGAGAAGCCTTTATTGCAAATCTCACAGCTATATAGTTTCTCCTTTGTATGTACTCTCATATGCTTTACAAGATGACCTTTTTGAGAGAAGACTTTTTTGCAAATGTCACAGATTTATGGTTTCTCCTTTGTATGCACTCTCATGTGCCTTACAAGATGACTTTTCTCTGAGAAAGCTTTTTTGCAAATCTCACAGCTATATGGTTTCTCCTTTGTATGTACCCTCAAATGCCTTATCAGAGAACCTTTCTCAGAAAAGGCTTTTTTGCAAATGTCACATATATATGGTTTCTCTTTTGTATGTACTCTCGTGTGCACTTCTAGATAACATTTCCGAGAGAAACCTTTATTGCAAATCTCACAACCATATGGTTTCTCCTTTGTATGTATTACCATGTGTCTCACTAAGCTAAATCTATTTGAGAAGTCTTTATTGCAAATCTCACAGCTATATGGTTTCTCCTTTGTATGTACTCTCATGTGCACTTCTAGATAACATTTCTGAGAGAAACCTTTATTGCAAATGTCACAGATATATGGTTTCTCCTTTGTATGTACTCTCATGTGCTTTACCAGAGAACCTTTCTCAGGAAATGCTTTATTGCAAATCTCACAGATATATGGTTTCTCCTTTGTATGTATTCTCATGTGCTTTACCAGAGAACCTTTCTCAGAAAAGGCTTTTTTGCAAATATCACAGCTATATGGTTTCTCCTTTGTATGTACTCTTATGTGTCTCACTAAGTCAGATTTATATGAGAAGTCTTTATAGCAAATGTCACAGATATATGGTTTCTCCTTTGTATGTACTCTTATGTGTCTCACAAATTCAGATTTATATGAGAAGTCTTTATGGCAAATGTCACAGCTATATGGTTTCTCCTTTGTATGTACTCTCAAGTGCACTACTAGATTACATTTCAAAGCAAAGGCTTTTCTGCAAATTTCACAACTATATGGTTTCTCCTTTGTATGTTTTCTCATCCTCTGATCTTTTTCTGATGAACATTTTTTCTCATTTTCCTCAGCCACAGTTGGCACTCTCGAAAAGGTATTACAATCTTCAATAATATCACATGAGACTTTTACATTTGCTTCATTTTCAAGGTCTTGAAGATCCCTGAAGGAAAGAAATTCATTTTTCACTTTCACTTCACTCACTTCATCTGCATGATCATACAGTTCTTCCTTAATTTCCACCTCATTTTCTTCGGTGACACCTTCGTTGAGTTCTTCTTTGATATGGACTCCTGTGCCAAATACTTCCTCGTCCATGAGTGGGGCCAAAGGAATCTGGTCGGTGAGAATACTCGTTGTTGGCCTGTGAATGGAAAAACAGAACAAAGATAACAGAATCCATAACATAGCTAATCATTTGCATATACAAATTATCATATATAATGACATGTGTAATTATTAACCTCTCAAGCGTCACCCTCTGTGATTGTGGGTGCTTCCGTAGCCTCACCCTCTCTTATCTTCAGGAGTGATTTTCTTTGCGATCATTCAATTCTTATTCATTTTCCTTTTAAAATTCTTATATCTTTTGATCATTTATTTATCCATTCTTACATAAATATAGCTATTTAATTAATGCTGAAATAAATAATTTTGGGGGGAAAATTTTATTCCTTGATTTCTTTTTATTCCAGAAGACAAAAAATATATTCAAGGATCAGACAGTATAAAAAGAAAAAAATCCAACATAGTAATAGTAATTATCTATCTTTTTCTAATATCTGAAACAATGACGGAAAAAAAAAAAAAAAAAAAAAAAAAATATATATATATATATATGCATATATATATATATATATATATATATATATATATATATATATATATATATATATATATATATATATATATATATATATATATCCAACAAACATAAATTAGGCAAAAGCTGCAGCAAACTTCCAAATGTTCTCAGAATGTGGTGGCCAGATGATATTCCTATGGGTTTCTATAGGAGTAAACATTATGTGCAGTCAGAGAATACTTCACAAGGGCTTTTAAAGTTGAGAACTGTATATGCCATTGAGTGCAATATGTGAATAAAATGCATAATTAGTGTACGTCGTGGGAGACCCTTAGGGGGGCCATCGCGCTCGAGAACGAAGTTCATCAGTTATGATCAGATATTCGTGATTTTTTAATATATTATACATACATATAAATAATTGATAAACGCCATGTTTCATATCATATTAATGAAAAACAAGGTTTTGAACAATTACAAACTCTTTAAAATTGCACTTATCCATTGAACAAACTTATTGAAAAAATTGCCACCTGTAGTCTATAGCAATACCTAAAACTTGCAAAGAGTTTTAAATTTCGTTTTAGTTTAGTGGGAATATATTTTTTTCTAAATGTTCAGTCTTATGAATATCACGATAATATATGAGCTACTATTACCTAAAATGAAAATTTTCTCTAAGAAAACCATCGCAAATATATTCAGCTTTTAAATTATCCAAACCTCATTAGAATCGCCCAAGTATTTATGGATAAATTTTTAAAATTCTGACAAATGTTGACAAAAGTGTAGTTTTGAGATAACAGGCTCCGAAATTTAGGAAACTTTTCCCTCAATTTTTTTTTTCTTTTTTCTTTTATTTATCTATTTATTTATTATTTTTTTTCAGTATTATTATTTTTTTTTAGAATTCAAATCTCTGCGGCAATCTTGTTGCACTCTATGGCATTCACATGGTATTCTGAAGTGTTGCTAGTACATTGTCCCCTCCTTTTGCAAAGTATTAATGGTAATAACTGCACATAATTGTGGAATTATCGCGTGTCACCACAGGCTTTCCAGCACCTAACCTGACCACGTGGGGTATTTAAATGTATAAACAACTACTGCAGCTGTGATTAAGAAGTATTTCTGATCATATTACGTTTATTAAATACTAAAATAACATCAACAATTAGTATTGTCCCCTTACTGTGTTATATGGGCCTATTCTGCAATATGCTGTCATGGAGGTAGGAGCTGGCAACCTTTCTCTCTAATTTTCTGGTGGAGTTTTGTCTTCCAGAGTCCCAGTCTTGATGATCAGCTGATGGGTAAACAGAGTTGCCAGCTAACTTCCAGAGAATGCCAAAATAACCCCCCCAACCCCCCCCAAAAAATGTTTGTAGAGTATATTTTTATGGACGCGAAAATGTAAACATCAGAGCGGGAGGTGGGGGGTCAGAGATTTAGTTATAACTCCTTTAACTTTACATATTTAGCAAAAATATTACATCAAGAGATTGCCAAAGCCCACTAGATTACAGGAGATTTTTTTCATTTTTTTTTTCTTTTTTCTTTTTTCTTTTTTGTCGCGACAGCCCCCTTAACAGGTTAATAACAATAATTATAATAAAGCAAATAAATAAAATACTTCTTTCCTCACTGGCCATAACCTGTTAGCCTCGAGCATAACCTTTCACAGCCTTAGCCACCAACTTAATCCACAATCTGAGATACAAATATATGTAATCTCTAACTACATTTACTTTCTTTAGTATTATATCTATACACTGACACAAACACAAAGTGCAATTACATAATGTGAAACATTTCAAGTAAAAAACTAAAATCTAAACAAGAGTGAAGACTTGAAAATTTTGAAATATATAGACACTTGTTTCAAACACTTTATCTGAAAAAAAAAAAAAAAATGAAGATGTCATGATGTCAAAACGTGCTTTCATAGTGCATTGTTTAATCTCATTTGGCAACCTTAAATATAATAAAAAAAAAAAAAAAAAAATTATATATATATATATATATATATATATATATATATATATATATATATATATATATATATTATGTTTGGCTGCAAACAAACAAAGAATATCTTTAGGATCCTATGAAATTGAAAATATACCCAATGTTGCTCAATATCCTCTGTCATATTGCTGTCTAGTTTTCACACTTTGTCATCTATTACTTGTAAGACTTTCATTTAATAGAAAAATCTCTTCATTCACCTTCCACTTAAGCATGAACTGGTATACCATGAGAATCACAAGTAAATCAAAATGATTTTCTGGTTTCAATAAAGGCAAAATTATGTATTGGAGACATAGCCTTCTAAAGATTCTAAAAGGCTGTATGTATCTTATATCTCACCCAAAGTCCATGATTTTCTTGTCTTACTCATCATCCATCATATAGAGAGAACATACTCAAAATCAGCAAAATATTTCAGCTACTAGTGCTATTCTTAAAAAGATTACTCATCACAAGTCCCACATCCAACACCACCTAAAAATTGTCTTTGTGGCTTTGACAATCTTATTTTCATAATCTCACTGCAGGGTGTCGTGAGAACAGACGTTCATTGGAAATATGTTTTGTTTTACCAGTAGTGGGCATCTCTTTCCTAATCTTTAATGGTTAATGTTTGAAACAAATAAATGTGTTAGACATCAAAGTCATATAGAGTCCTAATCTTTAATGGTTAATGTTTGAAACAAATAAATGTGTTAGACATCAAAGTCATATTGTGTCGGAGAGGGTAATGAGGAGTTAAAGATTAGGATAAAATGTGTTAAATGTCAAAGATTAGATAGTACAAGTGCATCTGCTAAAGATTATACATGGTTATATCTTATTTCTTTCCTGAAATAAAAGTAACTGCATATGTATCATATATATATAGGAATGTATATATATATGTATACATACATATATATGTATATATACATATATATCATATAATGTCTATAAGTATGTATATATATTCATAAATATGAATACCAAAATATGTATATACGTATAAATACATGTACATATACAAATATGTATATCTACATATAACTATATATGTATATATATATATATATATATATATATATATATATATATATATATATATATTATATATAACAAGTATGTATATATATATATATATATATATATATATATATATATATATATATATATATATATTATATATAACAAGTATGTATATATATATATATATATATATATATATATATATATATATTATATATAACAAGTATGTATATATATATATATATATATATATATATAATAAGTATGTATATATATATATATATATATATATATATATATATATATATATATATATATACATTATATATAATAAGTATGTATATATATATGTGTGTGTATATATATGTATGCATAACTCCATAACTGCAGATTTACCGATTACCCAACCTAATATGAAGCAGAGACATAAATACATACACATACAAATACATATATGTGTGTGTGTGTGTCTGTGTATGTTTACACAAATGCACACATGTATATATATATATATATATATATATATATATATATATATATATATATATATATATATATATATATATATATATATATATATATATACAAGTACATTTAAACACAATTACATAACTGCACATTTACCCACAGCCATAAAAAACAGCTCAACCCATTCTTCCATGATCTTACCTTATGGATTTATACACTATCTGTACTGCAAAATTTCTAGAAGCTGAGTGACAGCATGTGCCTTCCCTTGGGTCTCAATATGGGAGGCTCCTCGCTCAAGGGAACCCTGGCTTCACTGGACAGGAGAGGCGAGGGCAGAGTAAGGGAACTTCGACTTCTCCCACGTAGTCTCCTGTAAGAAGAATGCTAAAACATTATTCTAGTAATTTTTTCAGTGTTGACATAAACATTATAGCTCTATAGTAAATAAATAATAAAATGACAGCACTGACCAAACAATAAAAGCTCAAATAAGAAATATTTTCAAGACATTATATATCAACAATTATCATAATTAAGGTAACAAAAGTAATGGAAATGTTAATAATTATCATAATTATCCTGATGACAGAAATGAAAATAATAATAATAAAAGTGATAATAATCTGTACAATAAAGGAGTTTGAAATGTTTAGGAATTCAGATAAACATCCTTTTGTTACCGAGACCGATTTCCTGCACGAGGTAGCAACCAGCCAGGAACAAATGCTGGAAATGTGCTTCCACCACGGCCTCTTCCGTCAGGAGAGAGCCTGCGGCAGGTACGGGCAGCCAGCACGCCTGGACGTGAAGAAAAGGTTCAGGAGCACACTCCCTACTATCAGCGGCATCTATCAATCAGGTTAGTACCTTAAAAATCCTAGGTTAAAGTAGGTTATCGGCTCCACATCTAGTTTGTGTGCGCTCTATCCTGCCGTGAATATGTGGGGGATATTTTGTTTCCTTGGCAGGGGTGAATAACCATGGTTATTTCAACTATGGGTTATGTCATTAGGGTAATTTTCTCTATTACGTCTGCCACTCCAACATTATCGCCCCTGCTAAGTTTGCCACTAATGGGGGGTTTTCGTGCAATAAAACCTTCATATTTGCATTGTATAGAGTGAGAGGAATCCAACAATATCAAAATCGTTGATATCGAAGCGGCGGAGGTAATATAGAAAATTACCAAATACCCAATATATGAACCTTCATAAAGTACATAATCATTAGAAACTAGATAAATGAGAATTTAATTCATAAATGCCAGACTTGTAATTCAAGTACACATATTACCTTCATTGCACTTAACACTAGTAAATGCCAACAATCTCCTCAAAATACTTTGTTCATGACTTTTAATCAAATAATATATCAATCCCAACTTCATATTGCAAAAATAATTGTAGAAGATTGTTCACCTTTGACAGTGATTGTAGGAAGCGTATTCTGGATAATTAACATATTATCAAGTTCTATTGTCTTCTGCTTTTTCACATAATATCCAATTATCTCTAGATTCGGCATTCACTCCTTTCTTTACTTACAATCCTTTCAATCTCACGCTTACAAAGCTTCAAAATATCAACTATTTTTTTTCACTCTTTCCTCCTTGACGTCTACATCAGTTATTCTACACAAGGTCTATATAAGTACAGGTCTCGTCACTTCAGAGTTCTGCGCAGCTTTGGGTGATAAGGCCTATGACGTCACTTGGAGAGAGCTGAGAGCAAGGGGGGCCGGGGGAATTAGAGCATGGTAGGGTGGAAGGAGATAATAGAAAACGGTGGTAAATGAGCTGATACTTAAGTAATTTTAGATGTCGGCACATTGAACGATTTGCATATTGGACAGATTTTACAGGCGATGATTATCAGCGATTGTTTATAGGCCTATATCACATATTCTACGTGAATTTAGTTTTGTAATTTTCATGTTGCAGCTTAGACATGCCATAATAAAGATGTAAAAAAAAAAAAGACATGGCATATGTAAACTCCAAATGTTTTTTGCTGAATTTATTATAAAACAAATCATACAACAATAACAATAATAATGTTAATAATAATAATAATAATGGCAATACATAAACATAATGACATAAATGTACATATATAAGCTGCAACCAATCACTGGGTATTGTGGCTTTGCACGCGCCGGTCTGTCAAGCGAGCGAAAATGGAGAGAGGGAGAGATCCTTCCGGCTCGACATCACATCCAAGAATGACCACACGATTAGCGTCGAACCCCCAGGCTGTCTCCAGATGACGTCATAAGCGAGATGGACGAATTTGAGTCGCTTAGTGACGAGACCTATATTTATATAGACCTTGATTCTACATATTTA
>NW_027218344.1:2500-5000 GCF_042767895.1 Penaeus vannamei | reverse complement strand
AAGTAAAATGGAGGTGGAGAAAGAATGTACCAATGATCACAATGATAGGAAATTTGATATCAATGTGAATAACAATAGTGGAATGTAATGGATATAATATTATTGATAATAATGATAATAATAATAATAATAATTTCTATCCCTCTTATCAATATTTACATATCTATTATCATTGTTATTATTTCTGTTATTATCACTGTTATTAGAAAACTTTAAAACAACTATAGTGGCAATCTAGGAGGCTCCTCACTCCTGTGCCACAGTTATGGGTCATGGCTGCTAGAGTAGCATAACCACTGGCAGAAAAGGTGTGAATGGGAACGAATATCTTCACAATACAAGAGATATATTTGAATGGTTTCGATGAAGATATAATAGAAACCAGGTATATACATTTCTTGTATTGTGAATATATTCATTCTCATTCATACCTTTTCTACAACTGTTAACATGAACATGGTTTATAACCATTGGTGTCGACAGATTATTTGGTAGAGGTTGAAGACCGCGCCGCGACGCGCGTAGATAGAGGAAAATGGACACCGCCATCTTATAGAGCGGGAAAAATAGAAGGGGATAGCGTATAGTTTAAGATGCACCGGCCTTATAGTCACCGCTAAATGACGAAAATATAACGCGCGGCCGCCTTTCAAATTCAAAGTCGATGAGTTTGTTTACCTTGCGAGGAAAAACACGACACTGACCCACGAACGCATTTTTGCGTTCGCGAACTAGTCCGTGTATCATTACGCGCTTGTCAAAACGATATTTGGCTAATTATCTGTGTCTGCTGGTACGCATTTATACCTTTAAAGTCTTTTAGTAATGTTATTATACTTCAATTGCATATTTTTATATTTATCTATACCCTCATATCGAATCCTGCGCATCGAGTGTTTCACACTTTCTTGCGCCAGCCACAGGTTGACAGTCACCAACCCGCTCATTTCGAGATTGAAAGCCGGTGAGAAATGTTGCGTTTCCAGTGTTGTGTTGATTCTGGGTTCTTTTTTAAGACCTTTACAGTGGCATCGAAGAATAATTCGACTTCAGTAACCATCCCAGTTTTATATCTGAGCCCATCAAGAGCTCCAAAGGACGAAAAAGGTGATTAAAATCGAAGCAATCCCAACAGTACAAAGAAACGAAAGTTTCACGTTTCCTGATATAAAGGTATTTGGTTTATTATTTTACGGTGTGAATGCAGCTCTGTCTTGCCGTACATACCGTGGTGGAGAGAATGTGTCCTGGGGGGTGTTGGGGGGCTTGCCCCCCATCAACCCTCCCCTCGGGCAGTGCCCGAAGGGCACGCCTAGTCACGCCAATTTATATTGATATATTAGGTTGGTTGGTTTATTGGTCAATACGTTTTTGGGGGTTGGAACGTGTGAATTCCCGTAGATTTTTTTTTGCCGAAATGTGGGTTGGGTTCCCGTGGAGTTTTTGGTTTATTTCGCGTCAGTCCGTAAACTTTCAAAGATGGCGGTTACATCCGTAGAGTTTCATTGGCAGATTTTAAGCGCTTTTTGTGCTAGTTTTATGCATTTTTGATCGTTATTCTTCTTATTTAAGCTTGTTTTACCCCATAATTTCCCTGATATACTTCATGCCCTCCCCTGCTAACGGGACTATCAAATCAAGATCGTCGATGGAGAAATGGTACTCGATCTCCTGAACGATTCATTCGCAAAAGAAACAACGCCGTAAATCGATGATATCATTGGATTTAATGCAGAAAAACATCATTTTTTTTCGACTTAGTCTCTGCGAGGGTGCGTCGCGGTCTTCAACAATTACCGATTATTTTTTATACCAATGACTGGAAATCATTATCATTCACAACAATATCATCTTCCATTAGTGCCCCCCCCCCTATAAAAATCTAAGAAGCTCCCACATCAATCATGCGACATTGTTGTTCTTTGCTGGAGCACCAATAGGAGCGACAATCTTTATCTGAAAGTAGTAGTCATTCAGATGCCATTCAAACATTTAGCATAATGTACAAATAAAGTACCCAATATATGAACCTTCATTATTCACAGAATCATTGGAAACTATAGGTAAATAAAAATTTAATTTATAAATGCAAATGTTGCAATTCATGCACTCACATGACCTTCATGGCATTTCACACTAGTAATGCCAACAATCCCCTCAAAACATGTGACAAAACAAAATACTTTGTTCATGACTTTTAATCAAACAATATATCAATCCCAACTCCATATTGTAAAAATTATTGCAGAAGATTGTTTACCTTTGACAATGATTGTTGGAATCATGTACTGGATAATTAACATATTATCATGTTCTATTGTCTTCTGCTTCTTGACAGAATATCTAATTATCTCTATATTCGGCATTCCCTCTTTCCTTTACTTATAATCCTTTCATTCTCACGCTTACAAAGCTTCGAAATCTAAAATAGTTTTCTCGCTCTTTCCTCCTTTCCTTCTACATCAGTTATTTTCCTCACCTATTTCCTTCTTCCGCCACT
>NW_027218342.1:37500-38782 GCF_042767895.1 Penaeus vannamei | reverse complement strand
GAGGATGACGAGGGGTAGGTGCCAGAGAAGAAGAGACAAGAGTTTCCAGAATAATGGTGGAGATTGAGGTGACTAGATTCAGAATGGTAAAAGATTTTGACTAGGTGAGAGGGGGGGGGGGGGCTAAAAGTGGGATGGGGAAGAGATACTGAAGATGTAAAAACATCTTGGTAGGGAGGGGGGAGGGGCAGAATGAAGGACAGTACTAGTATAGGGAGTAGGAGAAAAACCTCAAAAACTTCTTCTGCATGCTTCCTGTCATGTTTTTGTCATGAATTTTTACCAAAATTCAATCTGAGAATCACCATCTCAGACTTAAACTTGCAGGGAGGGCAATCCCTATACAACACATTATAAGAGCCACCACAATTGGTTCATGTTCATAATTGTGCAGAGCAGTTTGATCGATCATAACCTCACAGATTGGGCACATAGAGTTCATCAGGCTGTGTAGCAGCAGTTTTTGGCAGAGAGGCCTAAACACCAATAATTCTGACATTAATAGGGATGAAGTTAATATGGTTGGGTACGGAGGGACTCTAAAAATATAAACATTAAACGATAAATCACGTCTACAGAAAGTAATCTCGGTAATATTGGTGGAGGACTTACGACAGCGTCTAGGGGAAACAGTGTAGCATTGTACTGATGCTGCATCACAGTCCAAGGGGCAGGTGAGTAGTACTTCTCCACAATCTGACCAATCCTTGTAGACAGGGTAATTTGTTAAGGAGATGGAGACAGTTCCAGTGCAATAATCATAATAATACTTGTTTTAATTCCACTTGTTAAAAAGGATAGTCTTTGCCGTGACATGCTGTCTGTTTATTTGCTTCTAAATTACCCCTTGTGTGAATGAACAGGGTTACCGTCCACTGGCAGCACGTGGGATCGAATGTAGCTCAGCAAGATTGCTAGACAAGAATGCTAACACAGAGCTACAGAGCAAATATACAAGGGAGGGATGAGGATGGGCAGGACTGGGTTTGCAAGTGACGTCAGGGTTCATGTTGCTTTAGCTTGGAATTGGCGGGAATGATCGGGGTGGCTGCGGTAGGAAACTTTGCCTACTTGTCCATGATGCATCTTCCCCAATAATGACAAGACGAAATCTCCCTCTAGATGTTTTTTTTTTTTTTTTTCCTCCTGAAAAAACAAAAAAACAAAAAAACAAAAAAAAAACATCTACAGGGACACTTCCTCTTGTCATTATTGGGGAAGATGCATCATGGACAAGTAGGCAAATTTTCCTTCCGCAGCCACCCCGATCATTCCCGCCTTG
>NW_027218342.1:20000-22500 GCF_042767895.1 Penaeus vannamei | reverse complement strand
TGCTAATTTGGCTGACATAAACAAGGACATAGTAATATTGGGACATGAAGAAAAAGTTGTAGAAGATGGAATTGAACGATACAACGAAGACAAGAAATTAATTGTAGATATTCTCAAGGTCATAAATCCCAAATTTGCCGAGCAGAATATCATAGCTCACAGGAGGCTGCGATTATTCGAAAAGGGAAAGAAACGGCCTCTAAAAGTAACATTCTTGAATAAGTAAATAGTAACTGATATAATAAAGAAAGCCAAAGTTCTGGCCACCCATGAGGAATACAAAAAAGTCTGACCGAAGATGACAGAGTAACACTACAAAAGAAATTGGAAGAAGTAAAAAACAAAAATGAACAAAGGACTGAAGAGGAAAAAAACTTAT
This sequence comes from Penaeus vannamei, assembly GCF_042767895.1. Classification (NCBI taxonomy): domain Eukaryota; kingdom Metazoa; phylum Arthropoda; class Malacostraca; order Decapoda; family Penaeidae; genus Penaeus; species Penaeus vannamei. The sequence goes on along the minus strand of NW_027218342.1, from coordinate 22,121 downwards.
TTATTTGGAGGGTGAGAGGTCTCCAAGCAAAGCAAATATACTATCGGAACCAAAATGTAGAGGCAGACAAACATTAACCCTGCAACCAAATTTAATACCTAAAGATTATATAGAAATAGTTTATACAAATATTGGTGGTTTATCTTTGAAGTTGCTTGAACTAGAGACAATAATTGATATGGATAAACCGGATGTAAATGCATCACTGAAACCAAACTGGACTACTCCATAGACGATGTAACATTAGGGCTTAAAGACTATAATATTTGGAGAAAAGATAGGGCAGATGGAAATGGAGGGAGGGTAGCAATATTAACAAAGAAAGGAATCATTATAAAGGAGTTAGAAATTAATCAGGACCCCATACTGGAAATGAAGGTAATTGAGGTAGAAACAAATGGGGTAAACATAATAATAACCACGGTATACATGCCACCTCAAACATCGGTGTGGTCACTAGAAAATTACCAGAAACTAATTCAAGAGACAATAAAGAGCCTGGAAGAAGTGCTACAACTTTCGGAACCCAATTCAACAGAAATGCTTATTACAGGGGATTTTCATAGCAAAATTGACTGGGAAAGTTTCGATCCTAGAGCACAATCAGATTCTTGGAATGCTAAATTACTAGATGTCATAAATGAGCATTGCCTTTTCCAGAATGTTACAGATCATACCAGGATAAGAGGGCTTGATAAGCCGTCTATGCTTGACCTAATATTTACAAAGCATAACGACGATATTAAGGATATCGAGTACTGTCCTCCTTTAGGAAAAAGCGACCCTGTAGTGATTAAACTAAAATACTGTCTGCTACAGGAAAAACTCATCGTAAGCAAAGAAAGGAAAAGTACAATTACAAAAGAGGTGATTATAGAATCCTTAAAGATTTCTTTGATAACATAAACTGGGAAACACTTCTGGATGATGAGAACCTTGATGTTTAGTATTCAAAATTTTGTGAGATCTATAAAAAAGGAGTGGAAAAATTCATATCCAAATTCAAAATTGAAGCAAGTGACAAATGCAAGAAAATGAGGGAAAAAAAGCATCTCCTTTGGAAAAGATTCAGAAGGCATAGATCTCAGGCAGCATATGAAAGATATAAAGTAGGAAGAAATGAGTATACCCAAACCAAGAGAGAGGCGAAATTAGACTTTGAAAAGGTTATAATCAAAAAATGTACAAGTCAACCAAAACTCTTCTTTAACTACATAAATAGTAAAACTAAAAGTAGGGATCAAATTAGTGCTATCAAAGACAATAACATTATATATTCTAAGGAGGAAGAAATGTGTGAAATCCTAAATGAGAAATTTCAGTCAGTGTTTGTTCAGGATCCATGCTTAGATATGGCAAATACCCGTACAAACATAAAGAACATCGAAAATATCAATCTCAAAAAGAACGAAATAAAAGATGTACTAAAAGGATTAGACAAGACCAAAGCAGAGGGACCAGATGAAATTTCTAACTGGGTTCTTAGGGAATGTGCCGAAGAACTGTGTACTCCTTTATTGTTAATATTTCAAAATTCACTAAGACAAGGTAAACTACCAAAAAGTTGGAAATTTGCAAATGTTACACCCTTATATAGGAGCGGCGACAAACAAAACCCACTATATTATAGACCAGTTTCATTAACTAGTGTAGTATGCAAACTGCTAGAAAGAATAATTAGAAAACAATGGGTTGAAATGCTTGAAAAACACGAAATGATATCAAATAAACAATTTGGTTTTAGAGAAGGAAGGTCATGTGTAACAAATCTCCTCTGTTTTTATATTAGAGTATCTGAAATATTACAAGAAAGAGACGGCTGGGTGGATTGTGTGTATTTAGACTTTAAGAAGGCTTTTGATAAGGTGTCTCATAGAAGGCTACTATGGAAATTAGAGCACCTAGGTGGAGTGAAAGGCAACCTACTCGCATGGATGAAAGACTTTCTTCATGAAAGACAAATGAGCACAGTAATTAGAGGAAAGCATTCTACATGACGACGAGTAACCAGCGGAGTGCCTCAAGGATCGGTGTTGGCGCCGATTATGTTTACTATTTTCGTCAATGATTTAGAGTCAAACATAAGCCCAGGTAGTTATCTGAATATGTTTGCAGATGATG
>NW_027218342.1:10000-15000 GCF_042767895.1 Penaeus vannamei | reverse complement strand
AGAAGGAGGCAGGAGGAGGGAAGAGGGAGGCAGAAGGAGGGAAGAGGGAGGCAGGAGGAGGGAAGAGGGAGGCAGGAGGAGGGAAGAGGGAGGCAGGAGGAGGGAAGAGGGAGGCAGGAGGGGGGAAGAGGGAGGCAGGAGGAGGGAAGAGGGAGGCAGGAGGGGGGAAGAGGGAGGCAGGAGGAGGGAAGAGGGAGGCAGAAGGAGGGAAGAGGGAGGCAGGAGAAAGGGAAGAGGGAGGCAGACGGAGGGAAGAGGAAGGCAGAAGGAGGGAAGAGGGAGGCAGGAGGAGGGAAGAGGGAGGCAGGAGGAGGGAAGAGGGAGGCAGGAGGAGGGAAGAGGGAGGCAGAAGGAGGGAAGAGGGAGGCAGGAGGAGGGAAGAGGGAGGCAGGAGGAGGGAAGAGGGAGGCAGGAGGAGGAAAGAGGGAGGCAGGAGGAGGGAAGAGGGAGGCAGGAGGAGGAAAGAGGGAGGCAGGAGGAGGGAAGAGGGAGGCAGGAGGAGGAAAGAGGGAGGCAGGAGGAGGAAAGAGGGAGGCAGGAGGAGGGAAGAGGGAGGCAGAAGGAGGGAAGTGGGAGGCAGGAGGAGGGAAGAGGGAGGCAGGAGGAGGGAAGAGGGAGGCAGGAGGAGGGAAGAGGGAGGCAGGAGGAGGGAAGAGAGAAGCAGGAGGTGGGAAAGGAGGAGGCAGGAGGAGGGAAGAGGGAGGCAGGAGGAGGGAAGAGGGAGGCAGGAGGAGGGAAGAGGGAGGCAGGAGGAGGGAAGAGGGAGGCAGGAGAAAGGGAAGAGGGAGGCAGGAGGAGGGAAGAGGGAGGCAGGAGGAGGGAAGAGGGAGGCAGGAGGAGGGAAGAGGGAGGCAGAAGGAGGGAAGAGGGAGGCAGGAGGAGGGAAGAGGGAGGCAGACAGAGGGAAGAGGAAGGCAGAAGGAGGGAAGAGGGAGGCAGGAGGAGGGAAGAGGGAGGAGGGAGGAGGGAAGAGGGAGGCAGGAGGAGGGAAGAGGGAGGCAGGAGGAGGGAAGAGGGAGGCAGAAGGAGGGAAGAGGGAGGCAGGAGGAGGGAAGAGGGAGGCAGGAGGAGGGAAGAGGGAGGCAGGAGGAGGGAAGAGGGAGGCAGGAGGAGGGAAGAGGGAGGCAGGAGGAGGGAAGAGGGAGGCAGGAAGAGGGAAGAGGGAGGCAGGAGGAGGGAAGAGGGAGGCAGGAGGAGGGAAGAGGGAGGCAGAAGAAGGGAAGAGGGAGGCAGAAGGAGGGAAGAGGGAGGCAGAAGGAGGGAAGAGGGAGGCAGGAGGAGGGAAGAGGGAGGCAGAAGGAGGGAAGAGGGAGGCAGGAGGAGGGAAGAGGGAGGCAGGAGGAGGGAAGAGGGAGGCAGGAGGAGGGAAGAAGGAGGCAGGAGGAGGGAAGAGGGAGGCAGGAGGAGGGAAGAAGGAGGCAGGAGGAGGGAAGAGGGAGGCAGGAGGAGGGAAGACGGAGGCATAAGAAGGGAATAGGGAGAGAAGGAAGAGTAGGTGCCAGAAAGGGAGACACTGGAGTGCCTTGAATAGTGGAGATTGACTGGATTCAGAATAGCAAAGGAGTAGAGAGGGAGTAGCGAGTAGAGTAGAGAGGGAGTAAAGAGTAGAGTAGAGAGGGAGTAAAGAGCAGAGTAGAGAGGGAATAGAGAGTAGAGTAGAGAGGGAGTAGAGAGAAGAGTAGAGAGTAGAGTAGAGAGGGAGTAGAGAGTAGAGAAGAGAGGGAGTAGAGAGTAGAGTAGAGAGGGAGTAGGGAGTGGAGTAGGGAGTAGAGTAAAGAGTAGAGTAGAGAGGGAGTAGAGAGTAGAGTAGAAAGGGAGTTGAGAGCAGAGTAGAGTGGGAGTTGAGAGTAGAATAGAGAGGGAGTAGAGAGTAGAGTAGAGAGTAGAGTAGAGAGGGAATAGAGAGTAGAGTAGAGAGGCAGTAGAGAGTAAAGTAGAGAGGGAGTAGGGAGTAGAGTAGAGAGGGAGTAAAGAGCAGAGTAGAGAGGGAGTAGAGAGCAGAGTAGAGAGGGAGTAAAGAGCAGAGTAGAGAGGGAGTAGAGAGCAGAGTAGAGAGGGAGTAGAGAGTAGAGTAGAGAGGGAGTAGAGAGTAGAGTAGAGAGGGAGTAGAGAGTAGAGTAGAGAGGGAGTAGAGAGCAGAGTTGAGAGGGAGTAGAGAGTAGAGTAGAGAGGGAGTAGAGAGTAGAGTAGAGAGGGAGTAGAGAGTAGAGTAGAGAGGGAGTAGAGAGTAGAGTAGAGAGTAGAGTAGAGAGGGAGTAGAGAGTAGAGTAGAGAGGGAATAGAGAGTAGAGTAGAGAGGGAGTAAAGAGCAGAGTAGAGAGGGAGTAGAGAGTAGAGTAGAGAGAGAGTAGAGAGCAGAGTAGAGAGGGAGTAGAGAGCAGAGTAGAGAGGGAGTAAAGAGCAGAGTAGAGAGGGAGTAGAGAGTAGAGTAGAGAGGGAGTAGAGAGCAGAGTTGAGAGGGAGTAGAGAGTAGAGTAGAGAGGGAGTAGAGAGTAGAGTAGAGAGGGAGTAGAGAGTAGAGTAGAGAGGGAGTAGAGAGTAGAGTAGAGAGGGAGTAGAGAGTAGAGTAGAGAGGGAGTAGAGAGTAGAGTAGAGAGGGAATAGAGAGTAGAGTAGAGAGGGAGTAGGGAGTAGAGTAGAGAGGGAGTAAAGAGCAGAGTAGAGAGGGAGTAGAGAGTAGAGTAGAGAGTAGAGTAGAGAGGGAGTAGAGAGTAGAGTAGAGAGGGAATAGAGAGTAGAGTAGAGAGGGAGTAGAGAGTAGAGTAGAGAGGCAGTAGAGAGGGAGTAGAGAGTAGAGTAAAGAGGGAGTAGAGAGTAGAGTAGAGAGGGAGTAGAGAGGAGAGTAGAGAGGGAGTAGAGAGTAGAGTAAAGAGGGAGTAGAGAGTAGAGTAGAGAGAGAGTAGAGAGCAGAGTAGAGAGGGAGTAAAGAGCAGAGTAGAGAGGGAGTAGAGAGCAGAGTAGAGAGGGAGTAGAGAGTAGAGTAGAGAGGGAGTAGAGAGTAGAGTAGAGAGGGAGTAGAGAGTAGAGTAAACAGGGAGTAGAGAGTAGAGTAGAGAGGGAGTAGGGACTGGAGTAAAGAGGGAGTAGAGAGTAGAGTAAAGAGGGAGTAGAGAGTAGAGTAAAGAGGGAGTAGAGAGTAGAGTAGAGAGGGAGTAGAAGTGGGATGAGGATGAGAAACTGGAGATGTAAGAACACCTTGGTAGTAATTTTATATAAAATATTTATAAAATAAATAATCAATTATTTTTTACTTTATTATTTATTTTTCATTTATTTATCTTACTTATTCTATTTGATTAATCTATTTTACTTATTTTATTTTATTTTTTTATTTTACTTATTTATTTCACTTATTTTATTCTATCTATTATTTTACTTATTTTATTTATTTATTTTATATAATCTCTGTAAAATACATCGTAGCATTATTGTAAAATATTGTAAATAATGAATAAATACATAAATAAATCCCAGTAAAATACATTGAAGCATTATTGTAAAATATTGTAAATAATATATAAATAAGTAAAATACACCATAGCATTATTGCAAAATATTGCAAATAATAAATAAATAAATAAATCTCTGTAAAATACATCATAGCATTATTGTAAAATATTGTAAATAATAAATAAATAAATAAATCCCTGTTAAATACATTGTTGCATTATTGTAAAATATTGTAATCACCACAGTTAGCACATGAGCATATTTGAGCAGAGCAGTTTGATCAGTCATAATTAGCAGTTATTGAATTATATCTTCGTCAGAGATACAAGGCACTGTATCTGTATTTAATTAAGATACAGATGTTTAATTAAGATACAGAGATACATTATTTCCAACTGTATAAGTAGCAGTTATTGAATTATATCTGCGTCAGAGATACACATGTCGATCTAGAGATATAAGAAAATACTTTAAATAAAACTCTTGCAGTGTAGAGACATTCAACTCCATTGATGCCTTTTTTTGAAGATACTCTTATGCTTCCTTATGGCATTGAAACAGTGATAGAGGTTGAACAGATATCATAAAAGATGCATACAAAAATGAATAGATACAAAGATGCAAATATATATGTTTACGCGTGTGGATTTTATTAGAGTCCACTTTCTTTCACTTGTCGATCTAAAAGACAACAGGTATATGTGCATATGGATAAAAAGTCCATGGAGACTAAAATACAGGTGATAATACATAAAGCTTGATGAAACATGACAAAACTATACGTCCAGAGTAATATATACAACATAAATCATTAAAAGAGAACCTTAAAATCTATGACGTATCTCTCCTGATAATGACAAGAGGAAGAATCTCCCTTGCAGATTTTTTTTTCTAGATTTTCATGTGCAATTCAATAATAATTTTTTGAGTGAAGGTCTAACACAGGCCTAACATGTGCCTTACAAATGTTAGGCCTGTCACATTTACTAACACTAAAGTATTTATCTTTCAGAGAGAATCCTTATGTGGTTTCTACACTGCATGCTCACACTCTCTTGTGTCGTACTAGATTGTCTTAAAGTTTTATTGCAAATCTCACAACTGTAGTGCTTTTGTATATACTCTCATGAATATCACTTGGGAACTATACTGTGAGGTCTTATTGCGAATATTAGAGCTGTATGGATTATCCTCTGTATGTACTCATGTGTTGCACAAGAAAATTATTATATGAGGCACTGAAAATCACACTGCATTATGGCTTTTCTTTTGTATGCAATCTCATGTGCATCACTCGGGACCTATTCTGTGCAAAGGCTTTACTGCAACTCCCACATTTGTATGGCTTCTCCTTTGTATGAACTCTAATGTGTTGGCTTAAGTTATATTTATCCGAGAAGGCTCTACTGCAAGTCTCACATCTATATGGCTTCTCCTTTGTATGAACTCTCTTGTGCTTTACCAAACCACTTTTCTGTGAGAAGTCTTTATTGCAAATCTCACAGCTGTATGGCTTCTCCTTTGTGTGTACTCTCATGTGTGTTACTAGA
>NW_027218341.1:7500-12500 GCF_042767895.1 Penaeus vannamei | reverse complement strand
GCACATGAAATTTCATACAAAAGAGAAGCCATATAATTGTGAGATTTGTAACAAGGGCTTCACTGTAAAATGCAGTCTAGTAACACACATGAGAGTACACACAAAGGAGAAGCCATACAGCTGTGAGATTTGCAATAAAGACTTCTCACAGAAAAGTGGTTTGGTAAAGCACAAGAGAGTTCATACAAAGGAGAAGCCATATGATGTGAGACTTGCAGTAGAGCCTTCTCGGATAAATATAACTTAAGCCAACACATTAGAGTTCATACAAAGGAGAAGCCATACAAATGTGGGAGTTGCAGTAAAGCCTTTGCACAGAATAGGTCCCGAGTGATGCACATGAGATTGCATACAAAAGAAAAGCCATAATGCAGTGTGATTTTCAGTGCCTCATATAATAATTTTCTTGTGCAACACATGAGTACATACAGAGGATAATCCATACAGCTCTAATATTCCGAATAAGAGCTCACAGTATAGTTCCCAAGTGATATTCATGAGAGTATATACAAAAGCACTACAGTTGTGAGATTTGCAATAAAACTTTAAGACAATCTAGTACGACACAAGAGATGTGAGCATGCAGTGTAGAAACCACATAAGGATTCTCTCTGAAAGATAAATACTTTAGTGTTAGTAAATGTGACAGGCCCAACATTTGTAAGGCACATGTTAGGCCTGTGTTAGACCTTCACTCAAAAAAATTATTATTGAATTGCACATGAAAATCTAGAAAAAAAATCTGCAAGGGAGATTCTTCCTCTTGTCATTATCAGGAGAGATACGTCATAGATTTTAAGGTTCTCTTTTAATGATTTATGTTGTATATATTACTCTGGACGTATAGTTTTGTCATGTTTCATCAAGCTTTATGTATTATCACCTGTATTTTAGTCTCCATGGACTTTTTATCCATATGCACATATACCTGTTGTCTTTTAGATCGACAAGTGAAAGAAAGTGGACTCTAATAAAATCCACACGCGTAAACATATATATTTGCATCTTTGTATCTATTCATTTTTGTATGCATCTTTTATGATATCTGTTCAACCTCTATCACTGTTTCAATGCCATAAGGAAGCATAAGAGTATCTTCAAAAAAAGGCATCAATGGAGTTGAATGTCTCTACACTGCAAGAGTTTTATTTAAAGCATTTTCTTATATCTCTAGATCGACATGTGTATCTCTGACGCAGATATAATTCAATAACTGCTACTTATACAGTTGGAAATAATGTATCTCTGTATCTTAATTAAACATCTGTATCTTAATTAAATACAGATACAGTGCCTTGTATCTCTGACGAAGATATAATTCAATAACTGCTAATTATGATTGATCAAACTGCTCTGCTCAAATATGCTCATGTGCTAACTGTGGTGATTACAATATTTTACAATAATGCAACAATGTATTTAACAGGGATTTATTTATTTATTTATTATTTACAATATTTTACAATAATGCTATGATGTATTTTACAGAGATTTATTTATTTATTTATTATTTGCAATATTTTGCAATAATGCTATGGTGTATTTTACTTATTTATTTATTATTTACAATATTTTACAATAATGCTTCAATGTATTTTACTGGGATTTATTTATGTATTTATTCATTATTTACAATATTTTACAATAATGCTACGATGTATTTTACAGAGATTATATAAAATAAATAAATAAAATAAGTAAAATAATAGATAGAATAAAATAAGTGAAATAAATAAGTAAAATAAAAAAATAAAATAAAATAAGTAAAATAGATTAATCAAATAGAATAAGTAAGATAAATAAATGAAAAATAAATAATAAAGTAAAAAATAATTGATTATTTATTTTATAAATATTTTATATAAAATTACTACCAAGGTGTTCTTACATCTCCAGTTTCTCATCCTCATCCCACTTCTACTCCTCTCTACTCTACTCTCTACTCCCTCTTTACTCTACTCTCTACTCCCTCTTTACTCTACTCTCTACTCCCTCTTTACTCCAGTCCCTACTCCCTCTCTACTCTACTCTCTACTCCTGTTTACTCTACTCTCTACTCCCTCTCTACTCCCTCTCTACTCTACTCTCTACTCCCTCTCTACTCTGCTCTCTACTCCCTCTCTACTCTGCTCTTTACTCCCTCTCTACTCTGCTCTCTACTCTCTCTCTACTCTACTCTCTACTCCCTCTTACTCTCTCTCTACTCCCTCTCTACTCTACTCTCTACTCCCTCTCTACTCTACTCTCTCTCCCTCTTACTTACTCTCTACTCCCTTCTACTCCCTCTCTACTCTACTCTCTACTCCCTCTCCACTCTACTCTCTACTCCCTCTCTACTCTACTCTCTATTCCCTCTCTACTCTACTCTCTACTCCCCTCTACTTCTCTTACTCTACTCTCTACTCCCTCTCTACTTGCTCTTTACTCCCTCTCTACTCTACTCCCTACTCCCTCTCTACTCTACTCTTACTCCCTTCTACTCTACTCCCTACTCCCTCTCTACTCTACTCCCTACTCCCTCTCTACTCTACTCTCTACTCCCTCTCTACCCCTCTCTCTCACTCTCCCCCCTCTCTACTCTCTCTCTACTCCCTCTCTACTTCCTCTCTACTCCCTCTTTACTCTGCTCTCTACTCCCTCTCTACTCTACTCTCTACTCCCTCTCTACTCTGCTCTTTACTCCCTCTCTACTCTGCTCTTTTTTACTCCCTCTTTTTACTCTGCTCTCTACTCTCTCTCTACTCTACTCTCTACTCCCTTCTACTCTGCTCTTTACTCCCTCTCTACTCTACTCTCTATTCCCTCTCTACTCTACTCTCTACTCCCTCTCTACTCTTTACCCCTCTACTCTACTCTCTACCCCCTCTCTACTCTACTCTCTACTCCCTCTCTACTCTACTCTCTACTCCTCTCTACTCTACTCTCTACCCCCTCTCAACTCTGCTCTCTACCCCCTCTCTACTCTACTCTCTACTCCCTCTCTACTCTACTCTCTACTCCCTTTTACTCTACTCTCTACTCCTCTCTACTCTGCTCTCTACTCCCTCTCTACTCTGCTCTTACTCCCTCTCTACTCTGCTCTCTACCCCCTCTCTACTCTGCTCTTTACCCCCTCCTCTCTACTCTCTACTCTACTCCCTACTCCTCTCTACTCTACTCTCTACTCCCTCTCTTCTCTACTCTCTTTTCCCCTCTCTACTCTACTCTCTACTCTACTCTCTACTCCCTCTCTATTCTACTCTAAACCCCCACTCTACTCTGCTCTCAACTCCCTTTCTACTCTACTCTCTACTCCCTCTCTACTCTACTCTTTACTCTACTCCCTACTCCACTCCCTACTCCCTCTCTACTCACTCCTACTCCCTCTCTACTCTACTCCTACTCCCTCTCTACTCTACTCTCTACTCTTCTCTCTACTCCCTCTCTACTCTACTCTCTATTCCCTCTCTACTCTGCTCTTTACTCCTCTCTACTCTACTCTTTACTCCCTCTCTACTCTACTCGCTACTCCCTCTCTACTCCTTTCTATTCTGAATCCAGTCAATCTCCACTATTCAAGGCACTCCAGTGTCTCCCTTTCTGGCACCTACTCTTCCTTCTCTCCCTATTCCCTTCTTATGCCTCCGTCTTCCCTCCTCCTGCCTCCCTCTTCCCTCCCTCCTTCCCTTGCCCCCTCTTCCTCCTCCTGCCCCCCTTTTTCCCTTCCTCCCCCCTCCCCTTTGCCCCCCTTTCTTCCCCCCCCTCCCCTTTGCCCCTCCCCCCCTTCCCCCCTCCCCTTTGCCTCCCTCTTCCTCCTCTCCCCCCTTTTTGCCTCCCTCTTCCCTCCTTCTGCCTCCCTCTTCCCTCCTCCTGCCTCCCTCTTCCCTCCTCTTGCCTCCCTCTTCCCTCCTTCTGCCTCCCTCTTCCCTTCTTCTGCCTCCCTCTTCCCTCCTCCTGCCTCCCTCTTCCCTCCTCCTGCCTCCCTCTTCCCTCCTCCTGCCTCCCTCTTCCCTCCTCCTGCCTCCCTTTTCCCCTCCTCCTGCCCCCCTCTTCCCTCCTCCCTGCCTCCCTCTTCCCTCCTCCGCCTCCTCTTCCCTCCTCCTTCCTCCCTCTTCCCTCCTCCTGCCCCCCTCTTCCCTCCTTCTGCCTCCCTCTTCCCTCCTCCTGCCTCCCTCTTCCCTCCTCCTGCCTCCCTCTTCCCTCCTCCTGCCTCCCTCTTCCCTCCTCCTGCCTCCCTCTTCCCTCCTTCTGCCTTCCTCTTCCCTCTGTCTGCCTCCCTCTTCCCTCCTCCTGCCTCCCTCTTCCCTCCTTCTGCCTCCCTCTTCCCTCCTCCTGCCTCCCTCTTCCCCCCCTCCTGCCTCCCTCTTCCCTCCTCCTCTCCCTCTTCCCTTTCTCCTGCCTCCCTTTTCCCCTCCTCCTGCCTCCCTCTTTCCTTCTCCTGTTTCCCCTCTTCCCTCCTCCTGCCTCCCTCTTCCCTCCTCCTGCCTCCTTCTTCCCTCCTCCTGCCTCTCTCTTCCCTCCTCCTGCCTCCCTCTTCCCTCCTCCTGCCTCCCTCTTCCCTCCCCCTTTGCCTCCCTCTTCCCTCCTCCTGCCTCCCACTTCCCTCCTTCTGCCTCCCTCTTCCCTCCTCCTGCCTCCCTTTTTCCTCCTCCTGCCTCCCTCTTTCCTCCTCCTGCCTCCCTCTTCCTCCTCCTGCCTCCCTCTTTCCTCCTCCTGCCTCCCTCTTCCCTCCTCCTCCTCCCTCCCCCCTTCCTCCCTCCCTCCCTGCCTCCCTCTTCCCTCCTCCTGCCTCCCTCTTCCTCCTCCTGCCTCTCTCTTCCCTCCTCCTGCCTCCCTCTTCCCTCCTTCTGCCTCCCTCTTCCCTCCTCCTGCCTCCCTCTTCCCTCCTCCTGCCTCCCTCTTCCCTCCTCCTGCCTCCCTCTTCCCTCCTTCTGCCTTCCTCTTCCCTCCGTCTGCCTCCCTCTTCCCTTTCTCCTGCCTCCCTCTTCCCTCCCTTCTGCCTCCCTCTTCCCTCCTCCTGC
>NW_027218341.1:0-2500 GCF_042767895.1 Penaeus vannamei | reverse complement strand
TTTGTTTGTCGCCCTTTCCCATATAAGGGGTAAAAAATTTGGAAATTTCCCAACCTTTTTTTGGGAGTTTACCTTGTCTTAGTGAATTTTGAAAAAATTAACAAAAAGGAGGGGGTTCTTCCGGAAATTCCCCCAAGAACCCAGTTAGAAATTTCATCTGGTCCCTCTGCTTTGGTCTTGTCTAATCCTTTTAGTACATCTTTTTTTTCGTTTTTTTTGAGATTTATATTTTCGATGTTCTTTTTTGTTTAAGGGTATTTGCCATATCTAACATGGATCCTGAACAAAAACTGACTAAATTTTTATTTAGGGTTTCACACATTTCTTCCTCCTTGAATATATAATGTTATTGTCTTTGATAGCACTAATTTGGGTCCCATTTTAGTTTTTTCTATTTATGTAGTTTAAAAAAGAGTTTTGGTTTACTTGTACATTTTTTGGGTTATAACCTTTTCAAAGTCTAATTTCGCCTCTCTCTTGGTTTTGGGGGATACCATTTTTTCCTACTTTATATCTTTTTATATGCTGCCTGAGATCTATGCCTTTTTGAATCTTTTCCAAAGGAGATGCTTTTTTTTCCCCATTTTCTTTCATTTGTCACTTTTTTCAATTTTGAATTTGGATATGAATTTTTCCACTCCTTTTTTTTAGATCTCACAAAATTTTGAATACTAAACATCAAGGTTCTCATCATCCAGAAGGCCCCGTTTATGTTATTTTAAAGAAATTTTTTAAAATTTTATAATCACCCTTTTTTAATTGTACTTTTTCCCTTTTTTTTGCTTAAAGGGGTTTTTTTTCCCGTAGCAGGTATTTTAGTTTAATCAATTTCAGGGTCGCTTTTTTAAGGAGGACAGTACTCAATTTCCCTTTAAAATCTGGGTTAAAGCTTTTTAAATATTAGGTCGTTGACGGGTTACGCCCTCTTATCCCCTTTTGATCTGTAACATTCTGGAAAAGGCAATGCTCATTTTATAATTAGTAATTTAGCATTCCAAGAATCTGGGTTGTGCTCTAGGATCAAACTTTCCCAGTCAATTTTGCTATGAAAACCCCTGTAATAAGCATTTCTGTTGAATTGGGTTCCAAAGTTGTAGCACTTTTCCAGGCTTTTATTGTCTCAAAGTTTCTGGTAATTTTCAGTGACCACACCGATGTTTGAGGTGGCATGTATACCGTGGTTTTTATTATGTTTACCCCCTTTTTTTCTACCTCAATTACCTTCATTTCCAGTAAAGGGGTCCTGATTAATTTCTAACTCCTTTATAATGATTCCTTTTTTGTTAATATTCACCCTCCCCCCATTTCCATCTGCCCATCTTTTTTCCAAATATTATAGTCTTTAAGCCCTAATGTTACATCGTTTTTATGGAGTAGTCCAGTTTGGTTTCAGTGATGCATTTTTCATCCGGTTTATCCATATCAATTATTGTTTTCTAGTTCAAAAATTTAAAAAATAAACCACCAATATTTGTATAAACTATTTCTTTAAAATTTTGGTATTAAATTTGGTTTCAGGGTTAATGTTTGTCTGCCTCTACATTTTTTCCGAATATATTTGCTTTGCTTGGAGACCTCTCACCCCCCAAATAAATAAGTTTTTTTCCTCTTTTAGTCCTTTGTTCATTTTTTTTTTTTACTTCTTCCAATTTCTTTTGTAGTGTTACTCTGTCATTCCCTTTGGGGCAGACTTTTTTTTATTCCTCATGGGTGGCCAGAACTTTGGCTTTCTTTACTATCTCAGTTACTATTTACTTATTCAAGAATGTTATTTTAGAGGGGTTTTTTTCCCTTTTTTAATAATCCACCCCCTTGGGGCTATGATATTCTGTTTTGGGAAATTTGGGATTTATGACCTTGAGAATATCTACAATTAATTTTTTGTCTTCTTTTATCGTTCAATTTCCCTCTTCTACAACTTTTTTTTCATGTCCCAATATTACTATGTCCTTGGGTTTTTGTCAGCCAAATTTTGGAATTTTTCCTTTTTCTTGTTTCTCAAGGTGGGATTTGAATTGTTCTTTAACGTTGCTGCAAGTTGTGTTTTAATTTCCTCCTTTTTGGTCTTGATGATCTTTTTTTCCATTTCATTCAATTTTTTCCCTTTTCCTTTGTTCACTGCATATGTAGCTGTCATCTTCTTTTCTTCCATTATTTGAGCTTGGCTGTTTGACAAATTACTTTTTTCTGTTTTACAGTTTCTTGGACTTTTAAAGACCTCCCTTTTAACTTTTTCCCCGAAGATTTTTTCAATGTGGACAGTGAGAGGAATCCAAAGATACCAAAAAAAAAAAAAATATATATATATATATATATATATATATATATATATATATATATTTATATATTTTATATATATATATATATATATATATATATATATATATATATATATATATATATATATATATGCTTTGTATATGATACTGAAAAGGAAAAATCCCTCCTTTTTTTGTTTTTCAGAGGGTTTGTAGTAAATACCGGCAACCGGGAAAGAAAA
>NW_027218339.1:22500-27500 GCF_042767895.1 Penaeus vannamei | reverse complement strand
CAAAAAATATAAACAAAAAGCACACAGACACACACATTTATATACATATATGTGTGTATATACTTGTGTGTGTATATGTATTTATACATGTGTGTGTGTGCATACTGACATATGTATATATATTTCTGTATATATATATATATATAATAATACATGCACACACACTTGTATAAATATATATATACACACACAAGTATATACACATATATATGTATATAAATGTATGTCTGTGTGTTTTTTGTTTATATTTTTTGTGTTACTTCCTTATCTATGTATATATATATATATATATATATATATATATATATATATATATATACATATATATATATATATATATATATATATATATATATATATATATATATATATATATATATATATATATATATATATATACATATCTATATTTATGTATATATGTATTTATATGCATATGTATAATATATATATATATATATATATATATATATATATATATATATACATATATATATATACATATATATATTTACATATATATATATATATGTATATATATATATATATATTATATAATATATATACATATATATATATATTATATATACATATTAAATATATACAAATATAAATATATGTATATATATATGTACATATACATATATATATATATATATATATATATATACATATATATATATATATATATATATATATATATATGTATATATATATATATATATATATATATATATATATATATATATATATATATATATATATATATATATATATATATATATATATATATATATATATATATATATATATATATATATATATATATATACATATATATAAATATGCATATATATAAATAAATAAATAAATATATATATATATATATATATATATATATATATATATATATATATATATATATATATGTATATATATATATATATATATATATATACCTACATATATATATATATATATATAGATAGATAGATAGATATATACATGTATATATAGAAGAAAAGCCCACAATGCACAAACTAGATTTATTCTCTTCCCTTCCGCTGATGTCCATGCCCGCAGACAGGTAGAATCTTCTTTGATTAAGTTGCTGCCCAATTTCAACTTGAACAGCGGTTTCTCTCCGGCCGACAGCCTCCTCGCTTCCCACATCCTTCGTCTCCTCCCTTATGCCGGTCACCCGTCACATAGACCGCCTGATCCTTCGACCTCACCTGACCTCCCTTCGCTTCCGTTCTCCTGTCCTCTCCTGCCGCGTGGTTCCCGAGTGCTTCTCCTCCTTTCCCTCTTATACCGCTTACTCTCCCTTGCATACAATGCATACCAGCTGGTAAGGGCATTGGAGAAGGAAAGAAATGTAAGATTATCAATCCGAATCTCCAGAGATGAGGGCATGATCATTGCCCCCAAAGACAAAGCCACCATGAACTTCCTGCAGGAAATCAAGGTGCTAAAAGATGGGAGGAAGGTGTGTATCTCACCACTGACCTCCCAAGAGAAAAAGTCCAAGATGGTGCTACTTGGCTTTCCACTAGGGTTCGACGTGGAGGTGATCACGTCTCTCCCACAAGTAGTGGAGGCTTCCCGCATGACCAAAGGGAAGTCTCCAACCAGGCAAGTCCTGGTTATCCTCAAGGGAGCCCCAATCACCACCCTTGATCTGGGTAACTGGGGCTCATACAAGCTCAGGACATATGTGCCAGAGCTCTTGAGGTGTTTCACGTGCCAGAAATTTGGGCATCACCAGGCCAACTGCAAGTCCAAAGCCAAATGTGGTGTATGCAGCGAGGTACACGAAACCGAAGTGTGTATCAAGGCACACAAAGATGGCCAGAAGGACACAACAGCCAAGTGTCCAAACTGTGCCAAAAAGCATCATGCCTGGAGCCTGGCTTGCTCTGTCAGGAAACAGGCAGTGATTAAAAAGCAGGAGCTAGCCAAAAAGCATCCTGACTTTGTCCCTGCGCCCCCAGGCACCTACGTCTGGGGCAAAAACAAAAAACAAAACCAAAAAGAAAAGACTCCCCGACCTCCTAAGAGGAGGGAGTCGCCCCCACAGAGAAAATTGGAGAGGAATTCCCCAAGCTTGCTAGTGGCAAAACCACGAAAAGAACCAAAGGGAAAAAGGTTCAAAGTCCACAGCAATGGTCCCCCCAGTAGATGATAATCTTTTCTTTGACGAGAAAGATATGACTCTCCTGTTGAGTGCTGTAGTTTCTGCAGTAGCAACAGCCTTGGGGAGGACCAGTGAGGAGGCGGAGAAAGCAGTGCAGGTCGCCATGACGGCTATGACCCAAACTGTGGCAGCTCTGAAGGGAAGGAAGCTAGAAGCCTCCAAACTGATAACGAGCAGCGCTCCCCTCCCTAAATCCTCGGATGGCAGGCTAGCTTCAAAAGAAACATCACATAAAACCCCAGCTAGAGTGTCAGGACAGGCTGAAACTGTGCAGCAGGCCGAGTCTGTACAGCCAAAGTCTCGTCCTCCGACCCGAGGTGACACTCCCAACCTAGGCCCTACACCCCTCGGTAAGGCCTTAACCGGAGTGTCTGACTTAGAGGAAGTTGTACAATCCTCAATCAACGAGGATCTGTATTTATCTGATGCCACCAGCACTGGGGCATCTGAAGCTGAAGCAAGTGACACTGAGTAACCATCATGGCACACAATCTAAGCATACTGCAGTGGAATATCTGTAGCTATAAAAGCAAGAACTCCTTTCTCCAGTCAATTGTGCGAGCAAGGAGCATTGACGTCGTCATGCTCCAGGAGACACTAACAATGGGATCCGTGTGCTTCTCAGGATATCATGCCTTCACCACTCCAAACCTGGATGGTGCTAGAGGCCTGATGACCCTGGTAAAAGAAGCTATCCCTTGCTCCCTA
This sequence comes from Penaeus vannamei, assembly GCF_042767895.1. Lineage (NCBI taxonomy): Eukaryota > Metazoa > Arthropoda > Malacostraca > Decapoda > Penaeidae > Penaeus > Penaeus vannamei. Next base: position 24,595 of record NW_027218339.1, on the reverse strand, counting down.
ATAGCCAACCCGCCAAACTGTGGAGATGGTGTTGAATCTCTTGCTGTTGAGATTCAGCTACCTGGGGGCTCTATAAAAATATACAATATTTATAGCAAACCACTGTGTGAAAGCTTAGATCTAAACCAGGTCTGTGCTACTGCAGCACAAGACCGAGTGATCATAGGGGGAGACTTCAATGCACACATGGCTATGCTGAATCCCCGCAAAAGGCCGAACGCGGCAGGCATTCACATAGCAGAAGTGCTTGAGACATTCCCTGAGATCGCTCTTCTCAACACCAAAGAACCAACACATGTGAAGGGAGGGGTCCTAGACCTCACCTTTGCCACTGCAACAATGGTGGAGAGAATTCGGTGGTGTGTCGATGATACGGTTACTAGTGATCACAACGGCATAGTCACCACACTAATGGATGCAGGTCCAGCCCAAAGACCACATCACATTCCTAAATGGAAAACTGACAAGGCCAACTGGTTTGCCTTCTAGGAAGGCTTGGCTCGATGTGTGAAAGACAATGAACCCAATAACAATAATGAAAACGTGGATGTGCTAGAGGCAAGGCTAATCCAGGCCATAAACCAGGCAGCCTCACAAGCCATCCCCAAAACTCGCCCATGGTCCAGAACTCACAAAGACGCCTGGTACTATAATGACGAGATCAAAGAGGTCAGCCACAGGGTTAATATGTGTAGAAAAAACTTCCGACGGCAAAGGTCTCCCGACAATCTGGCCCTGTTGAGGGAAGCTGTCGCGGATGCCAAGGAAACTGCCAACAGAGTAAGGCAGGAAAAATGGCTGGAATGGTACCAGTCTTTTGGGCACCAGACCAGCCTTACAGAGTTGTGGAAACGGGTCAGGCAAGCGACAAGCCGCCAAGCCCCGAAATGCACTCATCATGACCCATAATCAGAGGCTAACAGATTGGTGCTTGAGTTCTCTGCCAGAACCAGCACCAACAATCTGCCTCCAATGATGAGAGAAAAACAACAAAACTGAAATCCAGAAAGACTTGCTCTCATAAGAGACAAGGCACTCGAAGCTGATGAAACGGATGCCTTGTTCTCTCTTAGGGAACTAAGAAAATCATACAAATCCAGTTCTGGGTCAGCACCGGGATCTGATGGGATCTCTCACCCCATCATTTCGCATCTAGGCCTTGCAGGAGAACTTGCATTCTTGCAGGTTATCAACAAATCCTGGCAAACAGCCACGGTGCCCCAGAGCTGGAAACAAGCCACAATAATTCCCATCCCAAAACCAAAGGAGCCTGGCAAGTACCGGCCCATCTCGCTTCTCAGCTGCCTGGGTAAAACAGCTGAGAAGACGGTACTCAACAGGCTCCGATGGAAAACGGGTACCCCCCATGAACACCTGCACGGGTTCACAAGGGGTAAGAACACTGCTCATAGCATTTCCACACTCTTAAGCACAATCTGCACCTCGCGTGCCGTGGTTGTCATCCTTGACCTGGAGAAGGCTTTTGAACTGGCAAGTCCGCTTGCCATTCAAGAGACCCTAATCCACAAAGGAGTCAAAGGCAGACTCTTGGCCTGGATAGCTGAATATTTTAAAAATAGATCAGCAAATGTCAGATTTCAAGGCCACCTCTCACAGCACATGCCACTTGAAAATGGAACTCCTCAGGGAGGGGTTCTTAGTCCAGCCTTGTTTAATACCCTCATGTCCAACATACTCGACATTCACCTGCCAGAGGGATGCAAGATCATCTCTTATACAGATGACTTGGCAATCAAAGCCTCTGGCAATCACTGCCTTACTAGAGCTCAGCGTTGTCTGAACCTGGTGTCTGAAGAGTGTTGTAGGACGGGTCTAAAAATATCAGCAGCAAAATCCAAAGCAATGGCACTGAGAACCAATGTCAGAAACAAAAAAACTCAATATACAGGGTATGGATCTGGAATGGGTGAAGGATTATCTATACCTTGGTGTATGGATAGGACACACACACTCACTTTCAAAAAGGAGATCCAATACCTGCTTGACAGAACCAAGGAAAGACTGTCAGTCATGAAAGTCATGACAGGGAGACACATAGGAGCAGGACACAAAGTACTAAGATCATTCTATGTAC
>NW_027218338.1:17500-19991 GCF_042767895.1 Penaeus vannamei | reverse complement strand
TCTGAAATACATTCAATAGTTATAATGATAACAATGATCAAACTGATTAAAACATTGACAATATTATTTTCGGTGATGCTGAAACTAATATTAATAATAAGCTAATTAAAAACAATATTAAGGATAAAAATAATGATTACAATGATGATGTAAACGATAACCATATGAAAACAATGTTTATGATTAAAACAGAAAAGACATTATGATTATGTTAATAATGATTGTGAGATCGATAATGGTTATTATTGTAACATTAATAACCATATTGATAATAATAATAGTATGGGTAATAGTGATAGATGACAGACTCGGGAGAAATAGTGTAATGAAAAGTGAAAATCCGAAAAAAAATGCAAAATCAGAATATAAAAAGCGAAAGTGTAAATATAAATAAATACCGAGCCAAGATTCGTAAAAAAGAAAAGTTGAAAGAAAGCGTAAAAATGAAAAACCCGAGCCAAACTTCGTACTAACAAAGTGAAGAAATGGGAAAGAATGGAAAAATCGAGGCAACATTCAGATTAAAAAACAATAAAAGAAAGCAGAAAAAATAATCAAAATGAAAACAGTTGATAAACGTGTAACCTTTAAGTTCACTCGCCGCTGCAAGATGCGCCGCGCCAGTGTCAGTGCTGCCGAAATCTCGACGAAATTTCTTTAAGATCGCCCCCTTCCTTGGGGTATTTCCCTACCGGGGGCAAGCCCTCGGACCCACTTCCCTGGGGTATTTCCCTACCGGGGGCAAGCCCTCGGACCCACTTCCCTGGGGGTATTTCCCTACCGGAGGCAAGCCCTCGGACCCACTTCCCTGGGGTATTTCCCTACCGGGGGCAAGCCCTCGGACCCACTTCCCTGGGGTATTTCCCTACCGGGGGCAAGCCCTCCGACCCACTTCCCTGGGGTATTTCCCTACCGGGGGCAAGCCCTCGGACCCACTTCCCTGGGGGTATTTCCCTACCGGAGGCAAGCCCTCGGACCCACTTCCCTGGGGTATTTCCCTACTGGATACAAGCCCTAGGACCCACTTCCCTGGGGTATTTCCCTACCGGGGGCAAGCCCTCGGACCCACTTCCCTGGGGGTATTTCCCTACTGGGTACAAGCCCTAGGACCCACTTCCCTGGGGTATTTCCCTACCGGGGGCAAGCCCTCGGACCCACTTCCCTGGGGTATTTCCCTACCGGAGGCAAGCCCTCGGACCCACTTCCCTGGGGTATTTCCCTACCGGGGGCAAGCCCTCGGACCCACTTCCCTGGGGTATTTCCCTACCGGGGGCAAGCCCTCCGACCCACTTCCCTGGGGTATTTCCCTACCGGGGGCAAGCCCTCGGACCCACTTCCCTGGGGTATTTCCCTACCGGGGGCAAGCCCTCGGACCCACTTCCCTGGGGTATTTCCCTACTGGGTACAAGCCCTAGGACCCACTTCCCTGGGGTATTTCCCTACCGGGGGCAAGCCCTCGGACCCACTTCCCTGGGGTATTTCCCTACCGGGGGCAAGCCCTCGGACCCACTTCCCTGGGGTATTTCCCTACCGGGGGCAAGCCCTCGGACCCACTTCCCTGGGGGTATTTCCCTACCGGAGGCAAGCCCTCGGACCCACTTCCCTGGGGTATTTCCCTACCGGGGGCAAGCCCTCGGACCCACTTCCCTGGGGTATTTCCCTACCGGGGGCAAGCCCTCCGACCCACTTCCCTGGGGTATTTCCCTACCGGGGGCAAGCCCTCGGACCCACTTCCCTGGGGGTATTTCCCTACCGGGGGCAAGCCCTCCGACCCACTTCCCTGGGGTATTTCCCTACTGGATACAAGCCCTAGGACCCACTTCCCTGGGGTATTTCCCTACCGGGGGCAAGCCCTCGGACCCACTTCCCTGGGGTATTTCCCTACCGGGGGCAAGCCCTCGGACCCACTTCCCTGGGGTATTTCCCTACCGGGGGCAAGCCCTCCGACCCACTTCCCTGGGGTATTTCCCTACCGGGGGCAAGCCCTCGGACCCACTTCCCTGGGGTATTTCCCTACCGGGGGCAAGCCCTCGGACCCACTTCCCTGGGGTATTTCCCTACCGGGGGCAAGCCCTCGGACCCACTTCCCTGGGGTATTTCCCTACCGGGGGCTAGCCCTCGGACCCACTTCCCTGGGGTATTTCCCTACCGGGGGCAAGCCCTCGGACCCACTTCCCTGGGGTATTTCCCTACCGGGGGCAAGCCCTCGGACCCACTTCCCTGGGGTATTTCCCTACCGGGGGCAAGCCCTCCGACCCACTTCCCTGGGGTATTTCCCTACCGGAGGCAAGCCCTCCGACCCACTTCCCTGGGGTATTTCCCTACCGGGGGCAAGCCCTCGGACCTACCTTCCCTGGGGTATTTCCCTACCGGGGGCAAGCCCTCGGACCCACTTCCCTGGGGTATTTCCCTACCGGGGGCAAGCCCTCGGACCCACTTTCCTGGGGTATTTCCCTACCGGGGGCAAGCCCTCGGACCCACTTCCCTGGGG
>NW_027218337.1:0-5000 GCF_042767895.1 Penaeus vannamei | reverse complement strand
CTTTTATTCATCAGATTTTACATATTGCCATAACTATTACGATGGTTCTTTTAACGTAAGATTTTATTTCAATTTCATAAGTTAATGCTATTTTTATCAAGTTTTATTGTTGAAGTATTTCCTTTTTATAGTTTTTTATGGATTTCAACGTGAATTTTATCAATTTAGTAATAGAGGGAAACCCTGATTTTCGCTTCCTCCCGCGCAAGAACCGACGTGGGAGGTCAAAAGACTAGCTCAGGGGGATTCGAGGATTGGTCGTGACCCTGGCTGCTTGTGAGGGAGCCCCGGAACGGGCCTTCCCCTTGTTATCTACGATAAGTGGTTGTGGAGGTATCTGACTGTAGAAGGTGAGAGACATTTGCTAAGTTATTTATTCGTTAAAGTGACCAAGTGATTACGGTGCCAGTCTATTTGTGATTTTATTTCTTTTATGTTTAAATTTATCAGTGCTTTTAATAATTTTACCGCTCAGTGTTTTGATTTTATCGTTCAATGTTTTGATTTTATTGTTCAGTGTTTTATCGTTTTATTGTTCAGTATTTTATCGTTTGATTGTCGTTTTATTGGTCGCTTTATTGTTCGTTTTATTGTTTTATCGTTTACCGTTTTAATAAATCATTTTCAATATGATCTTGAGTTTTCCCCTAAACCTGTGAAGGAAATCATAACTATAAATGATAGTTAATTACTTTTCTGATTGCGTTTGAGATTCCTCCCCGCACACGCTTCTCCTCTTCTCCTCGGCGTAGTTCACGCTTACCGACCTTTATATTCTCGCCACAACCATATACACCACACACTTCCACACAATTTATAGCTCTTTTCCTGCATCGCCTTCTACACTATCCCCCTTCCCACAAACAACATCCGTTCCCATACGGTAATTAAATGGGTGGTGGCAATAACGCTACTTTTATACACTCTAAGGCGAGATAGAATTGTATTCGCAGTTCACTCCACCCTTCCCGTCCTCCTCTCCCCCTCCTCCCTCAGATCGCCCTCTGCACCTGAGCCGAGTGGCCGGCGCTCCCCAGAAGCTGCGACAAGGACTACTTACCAAGTGGATGGAGGAATACATTGTAGCGGTCTGGGCGCAGGTTGCGGTTGTTGGTGTTGAAGCGTTGGCGGCGTCCTTGCGGTAGTTGGCTGCTGGTCGGAGGTGAGCTGCTGAGGCCTTCTGCAGGTGAACGAGGAGAGAGGGAGTCAGTGTGTGGCAAGGAAGGGGCAATGGTGGGGACATAGGAGAGGCCCTTGGGGTCAGTCCCACTTCTTGCGGGAGAAGCAATCTAGCACACATGTACTTTCACTGAAATTTCATTATGGTCGTCGAGGTCCTATCCATTCAAGCTGTGGTACAAGGATGTAAGCAAACACACAGCTGGCCCTGTACTCTTCACCGGGAAGATCATTGTACCAGGTACAAGTGCAGTAACAGTCAACTCTGGCTTCAGTAATAACTTGAGAAGGATTTGTGAACTCGTTCCTTTAACAGACATGTTGACCACGCAATCACTGGAACCTTGTGGAAGAATATCACACACATATATAACCACACAAAATTATCAATAAAGAGGCAATATTGGATTAGACATTCTGTAGTATATTCGTTCTTGACGCAACCTTTGATTCCTCCATGTTCTCTTTGCGCTCCGATTCAGTGAGGAGCGGCACAGGCACCTCATGCATAAAGGTGTTAATATCAGTTCCCATGCAAATGACAACATGGTACTGGCCTCACCACCATCACCCGGTATTTTCGATTAAAAAGTAATCCAAGAAAACCAAATTTGACTTAGCTAATTCCAGTTTAATTAGTATAACTTTATGGTCTCATGTCTCATTGGCTGGACTGAATTCATGCCTGTGATGAGTGTGTGTGTGTCTGAGCAGAAGCTATAACGGTCATAGAAACATTTCTAACCAATTACTTTTTATTCTATGAAAAGTAATCATAAACATGTGGAATGTAACAAGGTAAATTTAATAATCTCCTACTAATTTACTTAAAATCTAGGCTACACTCTACATTACACCCATCCTCTGCCTACTAATCATAAATCAATAACCATTACAATAAACAAAATAAAAACAAACATGAGATGGGATTGAGACAGTCCCTCCTTCACACCAGTATCTTTCCGTTCGTTAAGTGTACAGGAAGTAATGGATCAATTCCTTTTTACCTTCGTGATTTTCCTCTCTTACCCTTTAATATATGATTCCACTGCCAATCTATCTCTTAATACCCCTATCTCTTTCAACTAATTCCGTTGCTGCATCCACGGACCAACCAAAGAAAATTTACAGATTAATAAATATTTCCAAACAAGGCAGGATGGATAGAGAGAGAGAGAGAGAGAGAGAGAGAGAAAGAGAGAGAGAGAGAGAGAGAGAGAGAGAGAGAGAGAGAGAGAGAGAGAGAGAGAGAGAGAGAGAGAGAGAGAGAGGGTAGAAAAGACAGAGTGAGAAAAAGAGACAGAGATAGAGGAAGAAAGCTAGACAGATACACAAAGAAGAGAGAAAAATAGAGAAAATGAAAGAGAAAGAGAGGTGGGAGGACAGGAAGAAAGAGAAAAAGAGAAAGGGGTAGAAAAAGCTAGAGGGAAAGAGTAGAGAATGAGGGATAAAACGTTAAGAGATTGATTGAGCGAGATAGAAAGAGAGAGAGAGGGGGGGGGGGAGGGAGAAAGAGAGAAAGACAGAGAGTGAGGGTAAAGAAGAAATAGATAAATAAAAACGAAGAGATAGAGACAGAGATACAGGGAAGCAGACAGATAAAGAGAGAAGGAAACAGAAAAAGAGAGAGGGGGGTGAAAAAGAAAGAAAGAGGGAGAAAGATGGGTTGATATAGAGAGAATAAGTTTGAAAAAAGTGTGGGAGAGAATGGGAGTGAGAACAAGAAAGTGAACGAGAACGGGAGGGAGAAGTGGTGAGAGAGAGGGGGAAAAGGAGGGAGGAAGAGAGGGAGACAGAGAAGAAGGTATGCATGGAGGGAGAGAGGGAGGGAAAGTGAAAGAGAGTAGGAGAGATGCATGGAGGGAGAGAGGGAGGGAAAGTGAAAGAGAGTAGGAGAGAGAAAGGGATACAAAGAGAGAATGAGAGGGGGAGAAAGAACAAGGGAGAGAGACAGATAGAGAGAAAACTGAAGAGAGGGAAAAAAGCAAAGATAGAGAGGATCAGAGAGAGGGAGAGCGGACTGGAAAAGGGAGAGAGAGAAAAACAGTGAGACCGAGAAAAAAAGAAAGAGACCGAAAGAAAAAGTGAGACCGAGAGACCAAGAGAAGAATAAGAAAGAGAGAGGGAGGGAGACCGGGAGAAAGAGAGGGGGAGAGAGAGAAAACGGGATATCAATAGAAAGAGGAGAGAGAGAGAGAAAGGGAGACCGAGAGAAAAACAAAGAGAGAGAGAGGGAGAGCGAACCCCGCGCGGCACGAGTGACAGGGCCTGCCCCGGGTCGTGACGCCCATCACGGGTCGCTCTTGCCCAGCAGGTGCGCCCCTTTGAGATGGGAGGTCAGAAGGCAACTGCGCTTCGGCCGCGTTGGGCGAGGGGTCAAGGGTTGGGTGTCTCTGTAGCGGCCTTTGTAGGGGAGAGGGAAGGAAGGAAAAGGTAACAGAGAAAGATGGAAGAGAGAGAGAGAGAGAGAGAGAGAGAGAGAGAGAGAGAGAGAGAGAGAGAGAGAATGGGACACAGAGAAAGAAAGTGTCAGAGAGACAGAGAAAAAGAGAGACAGAGAAATAGAGAGAGAGACTGAAAACGGACAGACAGAGAGAAAGAGGGAGGGGAGAGGAGGGGGAGGAGAAAGTGAAAACGAGAGGAAAAGAGAGAAAGGAATATAGAGAGGGAGAAAGAAAGGGAGAGACAGGTACGTAGAATTGATTGATAAATAGATAGAGAGATAGAGAGTCAAGTTAAAGTCAAGTTAAAACACTTCATTCCATTACTTAGAATGGTTCTAATGTCATGGACAATTTAACATATGTTCCTTTGAATTTTTTTTTTTAAGTAAATAAATTGGAGGTTTTTAATAGTGTATAGTAGGTTCCAGAACTCGGCTCCTCAGATTTACATTCGTCCTGACCCTTTTTAGTGGAGAGAGGGAGAAGGGAAGAGTTAGCATGAGTGAGAGCGAGAGGGAGAGAGAGAGAGAGAGCGAGAGAGAGAATGACAGCAGGAGAGAGCAACATTGCCGTCCACGACGACTGAGTCATGCTGAAGTACGAGTCAATAAGCAAATGCACAGACACACACGCACACAAGGAGTTGCATTAGTCAACGAATGGAATCGCGCGGTTGTCACAGGCCCCAGTGGAAATCAATCACTCCCAGGACACACTACTAAACAATCGCCTTGGCAACAGGTGCCAGTGCTACCACTTCATTCTCGCTCATTTCGACGTCGAAGTCCCTTCTTTCCGCAAACGTATCCGGGATTCCATTCTCCAATATCCACAACCTTTGACCACAGTATAAGTGGATGACGTCAGGCTTTTGTGGAAATGCAGGGGATGCATTGACAAAAATAAACAAATTTCAGTTTCACGGAGAAAATCACTGAACACTTCATTCTTCTCCTTTGTGCAATGGCGTAAACAGCTTTCATCTAATGCATCCTATATCTTGAGTACAAAAGGCAACGCAAATGCATGGCGGGAAATGTCCAGCAAGCAGTTGGATTTCAACTGGATTTTCAGTTCAAGGTTCGGACGAATGACCATTCCCGCCCAACGCCATCAGCGTTTCCTTACCAGGGGAAATGGCGCATTTGTTCTTCAAAAACATGAACGAAAGGCTTGCACGTTTTGAGCTGTGCCATTCAAATCAAAAGAAGGAATGCTTACCTTTAAACCTTGAATCGCTCTCTCATCTAGAACTCTATTTCCTTCGGCTCATCACACAGCACAGTCTGTGGCGAGGTCTAACAACCCCTTGGTCCGAAGTGGCACTCGGCAGCAGGTGCGGGTGTCACTCGCTCGTGGCAGAAATGGCACACTGAA
>NW_027218336.1:110000-114353 GCF_042767895.1 Penaeus vannamei | reverse complement strand
GGACTTATTTGTGTAAATGTGAATGGTTTCATAATTATTTAGGGTAAAGTAAAATTACTCAATTTGAAAGGCATTAGTAATTGCCACATTGGCGTAAACAAAGTGTAGTTGGTTTTGATTTGAATGTTTGCAGGTTGTCTGTAGAGTTGCCAAATGCCGTAAGTCCATACAATTTCATGCCGGCAGGACTCGTTATTTAGTGCAAATTATGGTGATTTTGCCTAATTCATATTTTTACAATATAAAGGGATGTGTATAGTATGCATAGAAGACTTAAAAGCCGTTCTAACATTGGTGTATTTCCCATGGTATGTCATTTATTTTCCTTTCGAGATGTTTGTCCATTTCCCATGTTATATCATTTAATATTATATTATTTATGTTATATAATTTATGTAATTTATTTTCCCTTCGAGATCTCCATTTTCATGACCTCCTTTCATGTCAGGCGAACGTTAGACTGACTCACGAATATGAGAAAGGTTAGTTTAAGTATTGCAGTTAAACAGAGACGAATGAAATAATAGGAATGAAATAATGAAATAATAAGACATGATTTTAAGGCTGAAGAAGACATAATTTTAAGACTGAAGAAGACATAATTTTAAGACTGAAGAAGACATCATTTTTAAGACTGAAGAAGACTTAATTTTAAGACTGAAGAAGACATAATTTTAAGACTGAAGAAGACATAATTTTAAGACTGAAGAAGACATGATTTTAAGACTGAAGAAGACATGATTTTTAAGACTGAAGAAGACTTAATTTTAAGACTGAAGAAGACATAATTTTAAGACTGAAGAAGACATAATTTTAAGACTGAAGAAGACATAATTTTAAGACTGAAGAAGACATGATTTTAAGACTGAAGAAGACATGATTTTAAGGCTGAAGAAGACTTAATTTTAAGACTGAAGAAGACATAATTTTGAGACTGAAGAAGACATGATTTTAAGGCTGAAGAAGACTTAATTTTAAGACTGAAGAAGACATAATTTCAAGACTGAAGAAGACATAATTTTAAGACTGAAGAAGACTTAATTTTAAGACTGAAGAAGACATAATTTTAAGACTGAAGAAGACTTAATTTTAAGACCGAAGAAGACATAATTTTGAGACTGAAGAAGACATATTTTTGAGACTGAAGAAGACATAATTTTGAGACTGAAGAAGACATGATTTTAAGACTGAAGAAGACATGATTTTAAGACTGAGGAAGACATAATTTTGAGACTGAAGAAGACATAATTTTAAGACTGAAGAAGACATAATTTTGAGACTGAAGAAGACATAATTTTAAGACTGAAGAAGACATAATTTTGAGACTGAAGAAGACATATTTTTGAGACTGAAGAAGACATAATTTTGAGACTGAAGAAGACATGATTTTAAGACTGAGGAAGACATAATTTTGAGACTGAAGAAAACATAATTTTAAGACTGAAGAAGACATAATTTTGAGACTGAAGAAGACATAATTTTAAGACTGAAGAAGACATAATTTTAAGACTGAAGAAGACATCAATTTAAGACTGAAGAAGACATAATTCTAAGACTGAAGAAGACATAATTTTAAGACTAAAGAAGACACAATTTTAAGACTGAGGAAGACATAATTCTAAGACTGAAGAAGACATAATTTTAAGACTGAAGAAGACATAATTTTAAGACTAAAGAAGACACAATTTTAAGACTGAAGAAGACATAATTTTAAGACTGAAGAAGACATAATTCTAAGACTGAAGAAGACATAATTTTAAGACTGAAGAAGACTTAATTTTAAGACTGAAGAAGACATAATTTTGAGACTGAAGAAGACATGATTTTAAGACTGAAGAAGACATAATTCTAAGACTGAAGAAGACATGATTTTAAGACTGAAGAAGACATCATTTTAAGACTGAAGAAGACATAATTTTAAGACTAAAGAACACATCATTTTAAGACTGAAAAAGACATCATTTTAAGACTGAAAAAAAACATAATTTTAAGACTGAAGAAGACATCATTTTAAGACTGAAGAAGACACAATTTTAAGACTGAAAAAGACATAATTTTAAGACTGAAGAAGACATAATTTTAAGACTGAAGAAGACATAATTTTAAGACTGAAGAAGACTTAATTTTAAGACTGAAGAAGACATGATTTTAAGACTGAAGAAGACATAATTTTAAGACTGAAGAAGACTTAATTTTAAGACTGAAGAAGACATGATTTTAAGACTGAAGAAGACATAATTTTAAGACTGAAGAAGACATAATTTTAAGACTGAAGAAGACTTAATTTTAAGACTGAAGAAGACATGATTTTAAGACTGAAGAAGACATGATTTTAAGACTGAAGAAGACATAATTTTAAGACTGAAGAAGACATGATTTTAAGACTGAAGAAGACATAATTTTAAGACTGAAGAAGACATGATTTTAAGACTGAAGAAGACATAATTTTAAGACTGAAGAAGACATGATTTTAAGACTGAAAAAAACATAATTTTAAGACTGAAAAAAGACACAATTTTAAGACTGAAAAAAAACATAATTTTAAGACTGAAGAAGACATAAATTTAAGACTGAAAAAAGACATAATTTTAAGACTGAAGAAGACATCATTTTAAGACTGAAGACATAATTTTAAGACTGAAAAAAGACATAATTTTAAGACTGAAGAAGACATCATTTTAAGACTGAAGACATAAATTTAAGACTGAAGAAGACATAATTTTAAGACTAAAAAAAAACAACATAATTTTAAGACTGAAGAAGACATCATTTTAAGACTGAAGACATAAATTTAAGACTGAAGAAGACATAATTTTAAGACTAAAAAAAAAAACATAAATTTAAGACTGAAGAAGACATAATTTTAAGACTGAAAAAAGACATCAATTTAAGACTGAAAAAAAACATAATTTGAAGACTGAAAAAAGAAATAATTTTAAGACTGAAGAAGAAATAATTTTAAGACTGAAGAAGACAATTTTAAGACTGAAGAAATCTGTGTCTGGAAACGTCACCAATCTGCAGTCTTCATTCCTCCATATTCCAATTCCCTTGCAACTCCATCAAAAAAAAAAAAGAAGCTTAAATTATTAGAAAAGTTAAAATAGGAGCACATTTGAAGCGTGTAGTAATATATACAAGTTGCTTAAAAAAAAAAAAAAAAAAAAAAAAAAAAAAAACGGTTATTTTGGGCCTAAATGTTTTGGCGAAACCCGTCGTATGGTTAAGAAAATAACTTTAAATATTTCAATCAAATGCATAAACAGACGAATATAATAATTTCAACATATTAGTGAGCTTAGAAGGTTCCTATAGCTCGTGTGTCACATAAATACACTATGAAGAGGGATGTAGACTGAGGTCCTGGGTGTAAGTGTGTTCGAATAGTGTTGCATGTGGCCCCCGTTCGTACACAGTGAAAATACATGCTTTTCGGTGTTTCCTTAGCCAGGGGGGTGGGGGTGGGGTGGGGGGGGGTCGTGTGAGGAGCAAATGCCTGCCACGTGTATTGAGACTAAAGTAAAAAGTGTTGCATGTGGCCCCCGTTCGTACAAAGTTAAAATACATGCTTTTCGGTGTTTCCTTAGCCAGGGGGGGTGGGGGTGGGGTGGGGTGGGGTGGGGGTGGGGTGGGGTGGGGGGTGTTCGTGTGAGGAGCAAATGCTTGCCACGTGTATTGAGACTAAAGTAAAAGTGTTGCATGCGGCCCCCGTTCGTACAAAGTGAAAATACATGCTTTTCGGTGTTTCCTTAGCCAGGGGGGTGGGGGTGGGGTAGAGGGGGTGGGGTGGGGGTGGGTGGGTGGGGTGGGGGTGGGGTGGGGTGGGGGTGGGGTGGGGTGGGGGTGGGGGGTGGGTGGGGGGGTTCGTGTGAGGAGCAAATGCTTGCCACGTTGATTGAGACTCAAAGTAAAAGTGTTGCATGTGGCCCCCGTTCGTACAAAGTTAAAATACATGCTTTTCGGTGTTTCCTTTTAGCCAGGGGGTGGGGGGTGGGGTGGGGTGGGGGTGGGGTGGGGTGGGTGGGGGGGTGAGAGCAGGTGGGGTGGGGGTGGGGTGGGGGTGGGGGTGGGGTGGGGTGGGGGTGGGGTGGGGTGGGGTGGGGGGTGGGGTGGGGTGGGGGGTGGGTGGGGGGTGGGGTTCGTGTGAGGAGCAAATGCTTGCCACGTTCATTGAGACTAAAGTAAAAGTGTTGCATGTGGCCCCCGTTCGTACAAAGTGAAAATACATGCTTTTCGGTGTTTCCTTAGCCAGGCGGGTGGGGGTGGGGTGGGGTGGGGTGGGGGTGGGGTGGGGTGGGGAGTGGGGGTGGGGTGGGGGGTGGGGTGTAAGGGTGGGGAAGGGTGGGGGTGGGG
>NW_027218336.1:102500-105000 GCF_042767895.1 Penaeus vannamei | reverse complement strand
GGGGAGGAGGGGAGGGGGAGGGAGGAGAGGGAGAGAGAGGGAGAGAGGGATAGATAGATAGATAGATAGAGAGAGATAGGGAGCGAGGGGAGGGAGAGGGAGAGGGAGAGAGGGAGAGGGGGAGGAGGAGAGGGAGGGGGAGAGGGGGTGATAGATAGGATAGATAGAGAGAGATAGGGAGGGAGGGAGGGGGAGGGGGAGGGGGAGAGAGGGAGAGGGGGAGAGGGTGATAGAGAGATAGATAGATAGAGAGAGCTAGAGAGAGAGATAGGGAGCGAGGGAGGGAGAGGGGAGGAGGAGAGGGAGAGGGTGAGAGGGGGAGGGGGAGGGAGAGAAGGGGAGAGGGGGAGAGGGGGAGAGGGTGATAGAGATAGATAGAGAGAGATAGGGAGAGAGGGAGGGAGAGGGAGAGGGGAGGGAGAGGGAGAGGGGGAGAGGGTGATAGATAGGATAGAGAGATAGAGAGAGAGAGAGATAGGGAGAGAGGAGGGAGAGGGGGAGGAGGGAGAGGGGAGAGGGATAGATAGATAGATAGAGAGAGAGATAGGGAGAGAGAAAAGGAAGGAGAGGGAGAGGGGAGGGGGAGGGAGGAGAGGGGGAGGAGAGGGTGATAGATAGATAGATAGAGAGAGAGATAGGGAGAGAGGGAGGGAGAGGGGGAGAGGGGGAGAGGGGAGGAGGGAGGGGGAGAGGGGGAGAGGGTGATAGATAGGGATAGATAGAGAGAGAGATAGGGAGGGAGGGAGGGAGATAGGAGAGGAGGGAGAGGGGGAGAGGGTGATAGATAGATAGAGAGAGATAGGGAGAGAGGGAGGGAGAGGGGGAGAGGGGAGAGGGTGATAGATAGATAGATAGAGAGAGAGGGAGAGAGGGGGAGAGGGGGAGAGGGGGAGGGGGAGGGGGAGGGGGAGGGGAGGGAGAGTGAGGGAGAGAGGGTATAGATAGATAGAATGAGATAGAGAGAGATAGGGAGCGAGGGAAGGGAGATAGGGAGGGAGAGGGAAAGGGAGAGGGGAGAGGGAGGGAGGGGAGAGAGGGGAGAGGGTGATAGATAGATAGATAGAGAGAGAGATAGGGAGCGAGGAGAGGAGATAGATAGATAGATAGAGAGAGAGATAGGGGCGAGGGAGGGAGATAGGGAGGAGGGGGAGGGAGAGAGGGGGAGGAGGGTGATAGATAGATAGATAGAGAGAGATAGGGAGAGAGAGGGAGGGAGAGGGGGAGAGGGGGAGGGGGAGGGGAGAGAGAGGGGGAGAGGGAGGATAGATAGATAGATAGAGAGAGATAGGGAGCGAGGGAGGGGAGATAGGGAGAGAGGGAGGGAGAGAGGGAGGGAGGAGAGGGGAGAGGGTGATAGATAGAGGAGAGAGAGATAGAGAGAAAGGGGAGAGGGGGAGGGAGAGGGAAAGGGAGAGGGGGAGGGGGAGGGGGAGGGGGAGGGGGAGGGAGAGGGAGAGGAGGAGAGGGGGAAAGGGTGATAGATAGATAGATAGATAGAGAGAGAGAGAGAGAAAAGTGTGTGTGTGCAAAGATCCTTTATGTTTAGAAGTACGAAAGAATCGCTGAAAAATCGACTTAATAGTTTTGATGCTAAGATGGACGAGTCACCCCTTAAACCTGCAACTACTTTTTCTATCATGCATCATAGAAGAAAATGAGGTTCGTTTTTTATATGACTAACTACTAAATTATGCCTCTGAAGTAATTGTCAGTTTCATTAATTCATTTACCCATCTATCTATCCATTTATTTATCAGTCGATCTGTCTATCTATTCAACTATCTATCTATCTATCTATACACACACACACACACATACACACGCACATGCACATGTACATACACACACACGCACACGCACACGCACACGCATATATATATATATATATATATATATATATATATATATATATATATATATATATATATATATATATATATATATAACCATAAGCTCGGACACTGGCATCTAGTTCGTCTAACCCAATGTCACTACCTTGACAGTGTAGTTCATGACACTTGGCGGTCAGACCAAGAGGTCAACAAACGGATTGGCCTGACAGGAAGGGTCATGACCTCTCCTAACAAGAGTATCTGGAGATGCCCTTTGCAATAGGTTCTCGTGCTGGCTCAGGGGGGTACTGCTGGCCTGACCCTGTGTGCCTGACCTACGGTTGTGCCGCGAGACTGGCACAGGACCTGTAACCTGCACCATCTGCGATCGCCAGCTCAGGCTATATGGCCACCTGGCTCGCTCTCCAGAGGATGATCCCGCCCACCAGCTTGTCTCTGCATGAGGGCCTGTGGGACAACCTCGGAAGCTGTGGCTGGGACGGATAGATCGAGTCTGTCGTGAGGAGCTCAAGATGGGCCAAGTCCCTCATGGGCCTGGTGGCTTGCCATGAGGGATCCTCATAGGCCTGGCGGCTTGCCATGAGGGATCCTCATGGGCCTGACGGCTTGCCATGAGGGATCCTCATGGGCCTGACGGCTTGCCATGA
>NW_027218336.1:87500-92500 GCF_042767895.1 Penaeus vannamei | reverse complement strand
GGTAGAGGGATAGAGAGAGGGGGAGGAGATGGAAAGAGAAGGTGAGGGGGATAGAGAGAGGGAGGGGGAGATGGAAAGACAAGGGGAGGGGGTAGAGGGATAGAGAGAGAGGGGGAGGGGGAGATGGAAAGAGAAGGGGAGGAGGAGGGGGATAGAGAGAGGGGGAGGGGAGATGGAAACAGAAGGGGGAGGGGGAGATGGAAAGAGGAAGGTGAGGGGGATAGAGGGATAGAGAGAGAGGGGGGAGGGAGACGGAAAGAGAAGGTGAGGGGGATAGAGAGGGGGAGAGGGGGAGATGGAAAGAGAGGGGGAGGGGGAGAGGGAGAGAGAGAGAGGGGGAGGGAGATGGAAAGAGAAGGAGGGAGGGGGAGGGGGATAGAGAGAGGGGGAGGGGAGATGGAAAGAGAAGGTGAGGGGGTAGAGGGATAGAGAGAGGGGGAGGGGAGATGGAAAGAGAAGGGAGGGAGGAGGGAGAGAGAGAGAGAGGGGGGAGGGGGAGATGGAAAGAGAAGGGGAGGGGGTAGAGGGATAGAGAGGAGAGGGGAGAGGGGGAGATGGAAAGAGAAGGGAGGGGGAGGGAGAGAGAGAGAGAGAGGGGGAGGGAGATGGAAAGAGAAGGGAGGGGGGTAGAGGGATAGAGAGAGGGGGAGGGGGAGATGGAAAGAGAAGGGGAGGGGGTAGAGGGATAGAGAGAGGGGGAGGGGGAGATGGAGAGAGAGGGGGAGGGGGAGATGGAAAGAGAGGGGGGGAGGGGGAGACAACATGACAACATCTACCTCTTGACAACAGTGCTAACCATAGCCCAAAGAATCCTTAGTCAAGGTAGAAGAATCAGCATCACCTGGGTCCCAAGCCACGTCGGCATACACGGGAACTTAACGTGGCTTAAGCCTGTGAGGGGCTGGAGGGGGCGTGGCTTAAGCCTGTGAGGGGCTGGTGCTAACCATAGCCCAAATCCTTTAGTCAAGGTAGAAGAATCAGCCATCACCTGGGTCCCAAGCCACGTCGGCATACACGAGGAACTTAACGTGGCTTAAGCCTGTGAGGGGACTGGAGGGGGCGTGGCTTAAGCCTGTGAGGGGCTGGTGGGGAACTTAACGTGGCTTAAGCCTGTGAGGGGCTGGAGGGGGCGTGGCTTAAGCCTGTGTGAGGGGGCTGGTGCTAACCATAAGCCCAAAAGAATCCTTAGTCAAAGGTAGAAGAAATCACCATCACCTGGGTCCCAAGCCACGTCGGCATACACGGGAACTTAACGTGGCTTAAGCCTGTGAGGGGCTGGAGGGGGGCGTGGCTTAAGCCTGTGAGGGGCTGGTGCTAACCATAGCCCAAAGAATCCTTAGTCAAGGTAGAAGAATCAGCATCACCTGGGTCCCAAGCCACGTCGGCATACACGGGAACTTAACGTGGCTTAAGCCTGTGAGGGGCTGGAGGGGGGCGTGGCTTAAGCCTGTGAGGGGCTGGTGCTAACCATAGCCCAAAGAATCCTTAGTCAAGGTAGAAGAATCACCATCACCTGGGTCCCAAGCCACGTCGGCATACACGGGAACTTAACGTGGCTTAAGCCTGTGAGGGGCTGGAGGGGGGCGTGGCTTAAGCCTGTGAGGGGCTGGTGCTAACCATAGCCCAAAGAATCCTTAGTCAAGGTAGAAGAATCACCATCACCTGGGTCCCAAGCCACGTCGGCATACACGGGAACTTAACGTGGCTTAAGCCTGTGAGGGACTGGAGGGGGGCGTGGCTTAAGCCTGTGAGGGGCTGGTGCTAACCATAGCCCAAAGAATCCTTAGTCAAGGTAGAAGAATCACCATCACCTGGGTCCCAAGCCACGTCGGCATACACGGGAACTTAACGTGGCTTAAGCCTGTGAGGGGCTGGAGGGGGGCGTGGCTTAAGCCTGTGAGGGGCTGGTGCTAACCATAGCCCAAAGAATCCTTAGTCAAGGTAGAAGAATCACCATCACCTGGGTCCCAAGCCACGTCGGCATACACGGGAACTTAACGTGGCTTAAGCCTGTGAGGGACTGGAGGGGGCGTGGCTTAAGCCTGTGAGGGGCTGGTGCTAACCATAGCCCAAAGAATCCTTAGTCAAGGTAGAAGAATCACCATCACCTGGGTCCCAAGCCACGTCGGCATACACGGGAAACTTAACGTGGCTTAAGCCTGTAAGGGACTGGAGGGGGGCGTGGCTTAAGTCTGTGAGGGGCTGGTGCTAACCATAGCCCAAAGAATCCTTAGTCAAGGTAGAAGAATCACCATCACCTGGGTCCCAAGCCACGTCGGCATACACGGGAACTTAACGTGGCTTAAGCCTGTGAGGGGGGAACTCAACGTGGCTTAAGCCTGTGAGGGGCGTGGGCTTAAGCCTGTGAGGGGCTGGACTTAACGTGGCTTAAGCCTGTGAGGGACTGGAGGGGGCGTGGCTTAAGCCTGTGAGGGGCTGGTGCTAACCATAGCCCAAAGAATCCTTAGTCAAGGTAGAAGAATCACCATCACCTGGGTCCCAAGCCACGTCGGCATACACGGGAACTTAACGTGGCTTAAGCCTGTGAGGGACTGGAGGGGGCGTGGCTTAAGCCTGTGAGGGGCTGGAGGGGGGCGTGGCTTAAGCCTGTGACGGGACTGGGGGCTGGAGGGCGTGGCTTAAGCCTGTGAGGGGCTGGTGCTAACCATAGCCCAAAGAATGGTGGCTTAAGCCTGTGAGGGGCTGGAGGGGGGCGTGGCTTAAGCCTGTGACGGGCTGGAGGGGGGCGTGGCTTAAGCCTGTGAGGGGCTGGTGCTAACCATAGCCCAAAGAATCCTTAGTCAAGGTAGAAGAATCACCATCACCTGGGTCCCAAGCCACGTCGGCATACACGGGAACTTAACGTGGCTTAAGCCTGTGAGGGACTGGAGGGGGCGTAGTCAAGGTAGAAGAATCACCATCACCTGGGTCCCAAGCCACGTCGGCATACACGGGAACTTAACGTGGCTTAAGCCTGTGAGGGACTGGAGGGGGCGTGGCTTAAGCCTGTAAGGGACTGGAGGGGGGCGTGGCTTAAGTCTGTGAGGGGCTGGAGGGGGGCGTGGCTTAAGCCTGTGAGGGGCTGGAGGGAGGGGTGGCTTAAGCCTGTGAGGGGGTGGAGGGGGGCCTGGCTTAAGCCTGTGAGGGGCTGGAGGGGGGCGTGGCTTAAGCGTGTGAGGGGCTGGAGGGGGGGGTGGCTTAAGCCTGTGAGGGGCTGGAGGGGGCGTGGCTTAAGCCTGTGAGGGGCTGAGGGGGCGTGGCTTAAGCCTGTGAGGGGCTGGAGGGGCGTGGGCTTAACCCTGCGAGGGGCTGGAGGGGGGCGTGGCTTAAGCCTGTGAGGGGCTGGAGGGGGGCGTGGCTTAAGCCTGTGAGGGACTGGAGGGGGGCGTGGCTTAAGTCTGTGAGGGACTGGAGGGGGCGTGGCTTAAGCCTGTGAGGGGCTGGAGGGGGGCGGCTTGCCTGTGAGGGACTGGAGGGGGCGTGGCTTAAGCCTGTGAGGGGCTGGAGGGGGGCGTGGCTTAAGCCTGTGACGGGCTGGAGGGGGGCGTGGCTTAAGCCTGTGAGGGGCTGGAGGGGGCGTGGCTTAAGCCCCGAGGGGCTGGAGGGGTGTGGCCTAAGCCTGTAGGATGGAGGGGGCGTGGCTTAAGCCTGTGAGGGGCTGGAGGGGGCGTGGCTTAAGCCTGTGAGGGGCTGGAGGGGGCGTGGCTTAAGCCTGTGAGGGACTGGGGACTGGAGGTGGCGTGGCTTAAGCCTGTGAGGGGCTGGAGGGGGCGTGGCTTAAGCCTGTGAGGGACTGGAGGGGGCGAGGCCGGCCTGTGAGGGGCTGAGGGGGGCGTGGCTTAAGCCTGTGAGGGACTGGAGGGGCGTGGCTTAAGCCTGTGAGGGCTGGAGGGGGCGTGGCTTAAGCCTGTGAGGGCTGGAGGGGGCGTGGCTTAAGCCTGTGAGGCTGAGGGGGCGTGGCTTAAGCCTGTGAGGGACTGGAGGGGGCGTGGCTTGGGCCTGTGAGGGACTGGAGGGGGCGTGGCTCAGCCTGTGAGGGACTGAGGGGGGCGTGGCTTAAGCCTGTGAGGGACTGGAGAGGGGGGCGTGGCTTAAGCCTGTGAGCTGTGAGGGGCTGGAGGGGGCGTGGCTTGGCCTGAGGGGCTGGAGGGGGCGTGGCTTAAGCCTGTGAGGGGCTGGAGGGGGCGTGGCTTAAGCCTGTGAGGGGCTGGAGGGCGTGGCTTAAGCCTGTGAGGGCTGGAGGGGGCCAGTGGCAAGCCTGTGAGGGGCTGGAGGGCGTGGCTTAAGCCTGTGAGGCTGGAGGGGGCGTGGCTTAAGCCTGTGAGGGGGCTGGAGGGCGTGGCTTAAGCCTGAGGGGCTGGAGGGGGCGTGGCTTAAGCCTGTGAGGGGCTGGAGGGGCGTGGCTTAAGCCTGTAGGAGACTGGAGGGCGTGGCTTAAGCCTGTGAGGGACTGGAGGGGCGTACTGGCTTAAGCCTGTGAGGGGCTGGAGGGCTGGCTTAAGCCTGTGAGGGACTGGAGGGGGCGTGGCTTAAGCCTGTGAGGGACGGAGGGGGCGTGGCTTAAGCCTGTGAGGGGCTGGAGGGGGGCGTGGCTTAAGCCTGTGAGGGGCTGGAGGGGGCGTGGCTTAAGCCTGTGAGGAGCTGAGGGTGTGGCCTAAGCCTGTAGGATGGAGGGGGCGTGGCTTAAGCCTGTGAGGGGCTGGAGGGCGTGGCTTAAGCCTGTGAGGGGCTGGAGGGGGGCGTGGCTTAAGCCTGTGAGGGACTGGAGGGGGCGTGGCTTAAGCCTGTGGGGACTGGAGGGGGCGTGGCTTAAGCCTGCGTGGCTTAAGCCTGTGAGGGGGCTGGAGGGGGCGTGGCTTAAGCCTGAGGGGCTGGACTGGAGGGGGCGTGGCAAGCCTGAGGGGGCTGGAGGGAGGCGTGGCTTAAGCCTGTGAGGGGCTGGAGGGGGCGTGGCTTAAGCCTGTGAGGGACTGGAGGGGGGCGTGGCTTAAGCCTGTGAG
>NW_027218336.1:32500-52500 GCF_042767895.1 Penaeus vannamei | reverse complement strand
GTGCACATGTGTGTATATGTGCATGTACGAGTCTGCGTGTGTTTGTATGTAGGTATACATATGTGTGTGTGTATGTACGTATGTGTTTGTGTATGTATATTCGTATATGTGTCAAAGATCCGCCAGTTCCTTTCCAGTTTGTGTGCGTGTATGTATGTGTGTACGTATGTGTGTATGTATGTGTGTATGTATGTGTGTATATGTGTGTACGTATGTGTGTACGTATGTGTGTACGTATGTGTGTATGTGTATATGTATATGTGTATATGTGTATGTG
This sequence comes from Penaeus vannamei, assembly GCF_042767895.1. Lineage (NCBI taxonomy): Eukaryota > Metazoa > Arthropoda > Malacostraca > Decapoda > Penaeidae > Penaeus > Penaeus vannamei. The sequence goes on along the minus strand of NW_027218336.1, from coordinate 52,223 downwards.
TGCGTGTATGTGTGTATGTATCTGTGTATGTGTATGTGTGTATGCATGCGTGTGTGTATGTGTGTATGTATCTGCATGTGTATATGTGTGTATGCGTGCGTGTGTGTATGTGAAGTGAATGTGTGTATATATTTGTATATATATGTATGTGTGTGTACATGACTGTGTGTACGTGAATGTGTGCTTGCCTGTGTGTATATGTATATATGTGGCTGATGTGTGTATATGTGTACAGGTGTGTGAATGACTGTGTGCGTGTGTTTGCGTGTATGTTTGTGTGTGCATGTGTATGTATGTGTGTGTATGTGTATGTATGTTCATGTGTATGTACATGTTTGTATGTGCATGTGTTTGTATGTATGTGTATGCATGTGTGTGCATGTATGTATATGCGTGTGTGCATGTATTTTTGAAAATGTGTGTGTGTGTGGGGGGGTTGTGTGCGTGTGTATTTGTGTGCGTGTGTATTTGTGTGTGTGCGTGTGTATTTGTGTGTGTGCGTGTGTATTTGTTTGTGTGCGTGTGTATTTGTGTGTGTGCGTGTGTATTTGTGTGTGTGCGTGTGTATTTGTGTGTGTGTGTGTGTATTTGTGTGTGTGCGTGTGTATTTGTGTATGTGCGTGTGTATTTGTGTGTGTGCGTGTGTATTTGTGTGTGTGCGTGTGTATTTGTGTGTGTGCGTGTGTATTTGTGTGTGTGCGTGTGTATTTGTGTGTGTGCGTGTGTATTTGTGTGTGTGCGTGTGTATTTGTGTGTGTGCGTGTGTATTTGTGTGTGTGCGTGTGTATTTGTGTGTGTGCGTGTGTATTTGTGTGTGTGCGTGTGTATTTGTGTGTGTGCGTGTGTATTTGTGTGTGTGCGTGTGTATTTGTGTGTGTGTGTGTGTATTTGTGTGTGTGCGTTTGTATTTGTGTGTGTGCATGTGTATTTGTGTGTGTGCGTGTGTATTTGTGTGTGTGCGTGTGTATTTGTGTGTGTGCGTGTGTATTTGTGTGTGTGCGTGTGTATTTGTGTGTGTGCATGTGTATTTGTGATTGTATATTTGTGTGCGTGTGTATTTATGTGCGTGTGTATTTGTGTGCGCGTGTACTTGTGTGCGTGTGTACGTGTTATTACTGCTATTGGTACTATTAATATCATCCTTATTGCTATTATCATCACTACTATGATTGTTTACATTATTGCTATTACTACTATTAGTACTATTAATATCATCCTTATTGCTATTATTATCACTACTATGATTATTTACATTATTGTTATTATTGTTATTACTTCTATTAGTACTATTAATATCATCCTTATTGCTGTTATTATCACTACTATGATTGTTTACATTATTGCTATTACTACTATTAGTACTATTAATATCATCCTTATTGCTGTTATTATCACTACTATGATTGTTTACATTATTGCTATTACTACTATTAGTACTATTAATATCATCCTTATTGCTATTATTATCACTACTATGATTATTTACATTATTGTTATTATTATTATTACTTCTATTAGTACTATTAATATCATCCTTATTGCTGTTATTATCACTACTATGATTGTTTACATTATTGCTATTACTACTATTAGTACTATTAATATTATTCTTATTGCTATTATCATCACTGCTATGATTATTTACATTATTGTTATTATTGTTATTACTTCTATTAGTACTATTAGTATCATCCTTATTGCTGTTATTATCACTACTATGATTGTTTACATTATTGCTATTACTACTATTAGTACTATTAATATCATCCTTATTGCTGTTATTATCACTACTATGATTGTTTACATTATTGCTATTACTACTATTAGTACTATTAATATTATCCTTATTTCTATTATTATCACTACAATGATTATTTTCATTATTGTTATTATTGTTATTACTTCTATTAGTACTATTAATATCATCCTTATTGCTGTTATTATCACTACTATGATTGTTTACATTATTGCTATTACTACTATTAGTACTATTAATATCATCCTTATTGCTGTTATTATCACTACTATGATTGTTTACATTATTGCTATTACTACTATTAGTACTATTAATATCATCCTTATTGCTGTTATTATCACTACTATGATTGTTTACATTATTGCTATTACTACTATTAGTACTATTAATATTATCCTTATTTCTATTATTATCACTACAATGATTATTTTCATTATTGTTATTATTGTTATTACTTCTATTAGTACTATTAATATCATCCTTATTGCTGTTATTATCACTACTATGATTGTTTACATTATTGCTATTACTACTATTAGTACTATTAATATCATCCTTATTGCTATTATCATCACTGCTATGATTGTTTACATTATTGTTCTTACTACTATTAGTACTATTAATATTATTCTTATTGCTATTATCATCACTGCTATGATTATTGTTATTATTGTTATTACTACTATTAGTACTATTAATATTATTCTTATTGCTATTATCATCACTGCTATGATTATTTACATTATTGTTATTATTGTTATTACTTCTATTAGTACTATTAGTATCATCCTTATTGCTATTATCATCACTGCTATGATTGTTTACATTATTGCTATTACTACTATTAATATCATCCTTATTGCTGTTATTATCACTACTATGATTGTTTACATTATTGCTATTACTACTATTAGTACTATTAATATCATCCTTATTGCTATTATCATCACTGCTATGATTGTTTACATTATTGCTATTACTACTAATAGTACTATTAATATCATCCTTATTGCTATTATCATCACTGCTATGATTGCTTACATTATTGCTATTACTACTATTAGTACTATTAATATCATCCTTATTGCTATTATTATCACTACTATGATTGTTTACATTATTGCTATTACTACTATTAGTACTATTAATATTATTCTTATTGCTATTATCATCACTGCTATGATTATTGCCATTGTCATCAGAAAAAAGGCGAGATCAGAGGTGCCGTGGCGTCAGATTCTATTTTCGGAAAAAAAAGCACATGGGGTTTATTTTGATGACGTCACAAAAGTTACGGATGCTTAAGGCGCTGTGACGTGAGCACCTTTTCCGTTATTTTTTTTTGACAATTTTATGTAACAGTCATATTTTTTTGACAATTTTATTTAACAGTCATTTTTTTGACAATTTTATTTAACAGTAATTTTTTTGACAATTTTATTTAACAGTCATTTTTTTGACAATTCTATTTAAGTCATTTTTTTTGACAATTTTATTTAATAGTCATTTTTTTGAAAATTTTATTTAACAGTCATTTTTTTTAGCAATTTTATTTAATTATTTTTTTGACAATTTTATTTAAGTCATTTTTTTTACAATATTATTTAACAGTCATTTTTTGACAGTTTTATTTAACAGTCATTTTTTTGACAATTTTATTTAACAGTCATTTTTTGACAATTTTATTTAACAGTCATTTTTTTTGACAATTTTATTTAACAGTCTTTTTTTGACAATTTTATTTAAGTCATTTTTTTGACAATTTTATTTAACAGTCATTTTTTTGACAATTTTATTTAACAGTAATTTTTTGACAATTTTATTTAAGTCATTTTTTTTGACAATTTTATTTAACAGTCATTTTTTTGATAATTTTATTGGTCTTTTTTGACAATTTTATTTAACAGTCATTTTTTTTGACAATTTTATTTAACAGTCATTTTTTGACAATTTTATTTAATAAGTCATTTTTTGGACAATTTTATTTAACAGTCATTTTTTTGACATTTTATTTAACAGTCATTTTTTTGGACAATTTTATTTAAGTCATTTTTTTGACAATTTTATTTAACAGTCATTTTTTTGACAATTTTATTTAAGTCATTTTTTTTTGACAATTTTATTTAACAGTCATTTTTTTTGACAATTTTATTTAACAGTCATTTTTTTTGACAATTTTATTTAACAGTCATTTTTTTGGACAATTTTATTTAAGTCATTTTTTTGACAATTTTATTTGTCATTTTTTGACAATTTTATTTAACAGTCATTTTTTTTGACAATTTTATTTAATAGTCATTTTTTTGACAATTTTATTTAATAGTCATTTTTTGACAATTTTATTTAACAGTAATTTTTTTTGACAATTTTATTTAACAGTCATTTTTTTGACAATTTTATTTAACAGTCATTTTTTGACAATTTTATTTAACAGTCATTTTTTGACAATTTTATTTAACAGTCATTTTTTGACAATTTTATTTAACAGTCATTTTTTTTACAATTTTATTTAACAGTCATTTTTTTGACAATTTTATTTAACAGTCATTTTTTTTTACAATTTTATTTAACAGTCATTTTTTTGACAATTTTATTTAACAGTCATTTTTTTTACAATTTTATTTAACAGTCATTTTTTTGACAATTTTATTTAACAGTCATTTTTTTTACAATTTTATTTAACAGTCATTTTTTTGACAATTTTATTTAACAGTCATTTTTTTTACAATTTTATTTAACAGTCATTTTTTTTGACAATTTTATTTAACAGTCATTTTTTGACAATTTTATTTAACAGTCATTTTTTTTGACAATTTTATTTAACAGTCATTTTTTTTGACAATTTTATTTAACAGTCATTTTTTGACAATTTTATTTAACAGTCATTTTTTTTTGACAATCTTATTTAACATCAATACAAACGTTCTAGAATATAGCTCTTGATTTGACTTTGTTTGGCTGAAAAAGTTGACGGAAAGGTTTTCAGACGAAATAGAAAAAATAATAGAAAATAGAAAAAAATAGAAAATAATAATAAATAATAAAAAATCATAAAAAATAATAGAAAGAATAGAAAAAAACCCAGAAAATTGAGAAAAAAATGACGGAAAAAGTGGTAGTGTGACGGCGCCTTTAGTGTCTATGGTCGATCATTTTAGTTTTTTTTTTTTCAATTTTCAAAAATGATGGAAAATAGTGATTTAATGGTAATTAATTAATTAATTTAATTAAATTAATTTAATTAATTTTAACTGAACAGTCATCGAAATGGGAAAGGCTCGATCAGTAGCAACTCGAGAAGGTGTCATGGCGTCTGTTTTGATGCTCGTTCAGCGAAAATATAACCACTAAAACCATTATTTTCCATCCTATTTCGAAATTGAAAAGACCAAAATGATCAGCCATATTCACAGAGCATCCGTGACTTTTGTGACGTCATCAAAATAAACCCCACGTGCTTTTTTTTTTTTTTTTTCTATATTACCTTCGCCTAACCGATATCGACGATTTTGGTATCGTTGGATTCCTCTTTCTGCCCACATTCCATATATGTAGGTTTTATTGCGCGAAAACCCCCCATTAGCGGCAAACTTGACCCTGATAGCAGGGGAGGGCATGGAAGGTTCTAGAGAAATTCGAGGTTAAATAACACTAATAATATAACCCACAGTGAAAATAACCATGGTCATTCATATGACTTTCCATTACAGGGGGCTGCTGCCCCCTAACCCCCGCCGAGGAAACAAAACCTCCACCACGTGTTCCCGGCAGGCTAGAGCGTTACACAATTCTCGTCGATCGCGGAGCGGCGGACGAATTTACCTCGTAACATTCCCACTGAATTAGCATACTAACCTTGACATACTCAGCCTTGTATACAGACACGATTGTAGTATAATCAGGATGAACAGAGTATACCATGAAAAGAGCACCCTCGTCGGCGGGTTTTGCGCCTCTCTCGATGTTACGCCGATGGCCTCAAGGTCGAGTTTCCCGTCCCCTGGAACCATGATTTTCGAAATCCTAACCGAAATAACCGTCGCATTCAGTACTTCTCCATGGCCGCCGCGATGACAGTGTGTGAAGGGTGCTCCTACTCCGAGATAGATTTTCTGCGCGAGGTAGCAACAAGCCAGGATGAGATGCTTGAAATGTGCTTCCGCCACGGCCTCCTCCGTCGGGAGAGAGCCTGCGGCAGGTGCGGCCAGCCAGCACGCCTGGACATGAAGCAGAAAAAGTTCAGGTGTGATAGGTCCGTGGCGGTCAGGAAGCAGAAGAGGCAGAGGTGTGACTGGTCCGCTTCGATGTTCGTGGGCTCTTTCTTTGAGCAATCTCGCCTCGATGTTGAGACCCTGCTGATCTTCGTGATCTTCTTCGTCCGGGAGAGGTTCACGTTCCGGCTCATGCGGCACGAGCTGGGACTGAGCGCAGCGACCTTCACCGACTGGTCGAGTTTCTGCCGGGAGGTGATGGTTCACTGGGCTCTTGATCGGCGGCCAAGGAAAGATCGTCGAGATAGACGAGAGCAAGTTCGGGCGCCGCAAGTACAACGTGGGCCGAGTGATTGACGGGCAGTGGGTCTTCGGCGGTATCTGCAGGGAGACGCGCGATCTCTTCCTCGTCCCGGTGGAGGATCGGACCAGCGACACTCTCCTTGCAGTTATTAAGGAACGGATCGCCCCGGGGTCGATCATCATCTCCGATTGCTGGAAGGCCTACAACTGCCTCTCTGACGAGGGGTTCGAGCACCTGACCGTCAACCACTCGTACCACTTTGTAGATCCGGACACGCAAGCTTACACGAACACGATCGAGCGGCAGTGGAGGGAGGCCAAGAGGAAGGTACCGCTCTGTGGCAGCAGGAAGAAGCACTTCGCAGGGTACCTGGCTCGGTGCATGTTCCTCATGCACTACCAGGACCTGAATATGAGGTTGCGCTACTTCCTGTGCTGCAGCGTCGCTGTATCCTCCGGCCTAGGACCTCCTGCCGGACGCACCCCGCCTCCTTCAATTTTTGCGTGAAGGGAGCACCCTCTCTACTATCGGCGGCATTTATCAACCAGGTTAGTACTTTAAAGATCCTAGGTTATTGTAGGTTATCAGCTCCGCGTCTAGTTCGTGTGCGCTCTATCCTGCCGTGAATACGTGGTGGAGATTTTGTTTCCTTGGCGGGGGTTGTGGGGTCGCAGGGGGCACAGCCCCCTGCAGTGGAAAGTCATGTGAATAACCATGGTTATTTTCACTGTGGGTTATATTATTAGGGTAATTTTCTATATTACGTCCGCCGCTCCGGCCGCCGCTCCGACATCGTCGCCCCCGATATAGTGCCCAAGTTTGCCGCTAACAAGGGGTTTTCGCGCAATAAAACCTACATATTTGGATTGTACAGAGTGAGAGGAATCCAACGATACCAAAATTGTCGATATCGGTGAGGCGAAGGTAATATAGAAAATTACCGGAATAATATCATCACTATTGTTATTATTTATCTTTTATCAATTAATGTTACTCGTGAAGTCAATTTTTATTCATCATTTGTGGACACATTTTCTTTCTTTTCAAAATAGAACTGACAAGAAAAAAACGATTTTTTAAAGTTATTTTTTTCTTTTTATGCAAAATATTCATCCACAGTTCGTTTTCTTTCTCTTGAAAAAGGAAATAAGGAAAGACTATTCTTTTTTATTATTTTTCCTTTTATTCATGTAAAACTTGGACACATTAGAGTAAAAGTCTACAATGCTACAACTCACTACATTGGTTAATCATGCCAAAAAAAGGTTATTTGAAGTTACCCCTAATAACATCACTGCTGCAAGTAACACGTTTTCTTTTATAGGTTTTCTCTCTCTCTTTTCACATTCCCGTTTTCTCAGTGTTCTCGTTTTCTATATTACTTTATTTTCTCCTTTCAATTATTTCCAGTTTGTTTTCGTTATCCCCTTTCCCACCTTCGTTGATGAGTCTTTATCATTTCATTTATTCAAAGTGGAAAATAAATAATCAAAAGGTTTATAAAATGAATTATTTCGTTGTTTTAATTACGATTATTATCATTATTGTAATTATTATTATTGTATTAATTATTATCGTTATTAACTATGTTATCATCATGTTTATCATTGTTATTTATTCTCAGGGCTATTTTACTATACAGTTATGTTCTTTATTATGGTTATCATTATCATTGATATTATTATCTTTATTATTATTGTTATTATTATTATTGTTATTATTATTATTATTATTATCAGTACTGTTATTATCATTATTATTAGCATTTTAAATATTGTTATTATTAGCATTATTATTATAATCATTTTATTATCTTTATTATTATTATTATTATCATATTATTATCTTTATTATTATTATTATTACTGTTATTATTATTATCATCATTAATTATTATGACTAATCATCATAATCATTATTAATATTGTTGCTATTATGATTATTTTAATTATTATCATTTTATTTAATCTTTATCTTAATTTATCACTCATTCGTCATCTTCGTCACTAATATTTCTATTAATTTCCCTTCCTATATTAACCGTTAATTACCCCATTAACAACTAATTACTTCATAAAAAACAGTACGAACACTTACACCAATGTAATTAAAAATTAATTATTATCATCACCAATACTATTACTATAAATAGAAACTTAGAACTACGGAATGAGTGATCTATACAAAATTAATAATAATTAATAAGAATAGAGAGAGAGAGAGAGAGAGAGAGAGAGAGAGAGAGAGAGAGAGAGAGAGAGAGAGAGAGAGAGAGAGAGAGAGAGAGAGAGAGAGGAGGGGGTGGGAGGGGGGAGAGAGAAAGAGAGAGAGAGAGAGAACGGGGGGAAGATATAGAGAGAAAGAGAGAGAGAGAGAGAGAAAGAAGGGGGGGGGTGGGGGAAGATAGAAAGAGAGAGAAAAATGGGAGAGGGAAGGAGGGAGGTAGATAGAGTAAACCAGAGAGAGAGGGAGAGAGACAGAGTGGGAGACACAGAGAGAGAAGGGAGGGGGAATATGAGAGACAGAGATAGAAGGGGGAGATAAGAGAGAGAGAGAGGAGAATAAGAAAGAGAGAGAGGGAGAGTGATCCATAGAGAGAGAGAGAGAGAGACGGGAGGGGGAGGGGGAGAGAGAGAGAGAGAGAGAGAGAGAGAGAGAGAGAGAGAGAGAGAGAGAGAGAGAGAGAGAGAGAGAGAGAGAGAGAGACAGAGAGCTAGAGAGAGAGAGGGAGGGAGGGAGAGAAAGGGGGGGGGGGATAAAAGAAAGAGACAGACAGACAGAGAGAGAGAGAGAGAGAAAGAGAAATATGATATGTAATTAAGAAAGAAATTTTCCGTCTATCATATTAATGAATATGACTAATTATGCAACTATAATTATATTTATATACAATTATATTTATAATTATCAACTCATTATAATTATATTCATATATAATTATATTCATAAGTATAAACTAAAAATTATAAACTCATTCATCAAATATAATTATATCTATAAGCTCATTAATTAAATATAATTATATCAATGATTATAGACTGATAATTATAAACAAAAAATTCATATTACTAGTATGGTTAAAATAATTAGTGTGATATGAATTTATATATTTCCCAGTGTAATGTAATGTAATGTAATGTAAAACAGTAATTACACAATAATTACATTGATGATCAAGAGAATATTGGTAATAATACTAATTTTATTTAATTTCTTCCTCAGAAATTATTACGAGAGAGAGAGAATTATTTTTTAAAAAGTTTTTTTTGTTTTTTTAATTACCAACATCACAACATTTCAGTTATATATATATTTTTTCTTCCTAAATATATTAAAAACACATTATAATGTATATATATATATATAACAGCCTCTAGTCTACCTCCGACATAAGTTGGAGAGGGAATCAAATTGTTAATTAATTAAATCAAAAATTAATTTATCAAGAAACGAATAATTAAATAAAAGAAATAATAATATGAAATAGGAAAAAAAAACATAAAAAATAAATCTAAAAAAAATATTGATAATAAAAACTAGAAATATAAAAACAGAAATTACATAAAGAAAATATTGATAATGAAAGAAAATGAAAATGAAAAAAAATAATGATAATAAAAACATGAATAAATAAATAAAATAAATAAAATAAAAATCAACATGAAACTTAGGTGATGAATCGTATGAATAATTAAATTTATTAAAAATATTGACAATACGAATTTATCCGATTGAATCTTTGTATTAATAACATGTTAACATCTTAGAAACCTTGACATAATCCACTGAAAATTATTAAATTAACCAAGTGAATAAAAAATGAATAAATACAACCGTAATTAATTGGTAAAATTCATAAATGAGACGAATTTATTTAATCATAAAAAGATTATTAAATTTCTTAATATTAATTAATTTAATAAATATTAAATATTTAATTGGAATTTTCATGAATTTAATTAGTTTTTTAAAAGATCATTAATGAGATTAAATTACTTAATCAAAAGAATAGTCATACAATAATAATAATAATAATAATAATAATAATAATAATAATAATGATAATAGTAGTAAGGATGATGATAATGATGATAATAATGGTATTAGAATAAGAATAATAATTAGATTGATAATGATGATGATGATAGTAATGATGATACTAAGAAATACGGTAAACGGATAAATAATAATAAACGAAAATGATAATAAGGGAAATGATAACAAATAAAGGTTAATAACAGACAAAAACAAACAAATAATAATAATAATAATAATAATAATAATAATAATAATAACGAAGGGAAATGATATTGATTAAACAATAAAGATTAAAATATTAAAATCAAATCGAATTAAATAAATATTAAAAAAGATAGATAAATAAATAATGAAAATAAAATATCAAAGATTAAAATAATAATACTAAAAAGAACGATATAATATTAAAGATAAAAAAAAATGAAGATAAAAAAAAATGAATAAAAAATAGCTTCAATAATAGAGATTAATATGCGAACGAAGACAGACAAAGACAAAACAAATAAAGATTCGATTCTCCCCCAACCATGCGTTCATAACAACACGAGAGCAAAGTTATTAATTATCTTATATTTAAAAAAAGGAGGAAAAAATTATATCTAGCAAAAAGCTTGATTGAAACGATGTATCCGTCACTTTTTTTTTTTTCTTTTTTGAAAATCTAGAAAGAGGGAAGAGTGAGAGAGAAGAAAAATGTACAAAAAACATATATATAAAGTCTATCCATTTTATTTAATGGATTTTTCCATTTTTTTCCTTATCTTTTATGGAGGAGGGGGAACATTATCCCGTTTTCTGTGAAGCTTCATAGAAAACGTAAGGCTCTAGTTCCCATTTTCTTTCATTTTTTTAGTTAAGTTTACCCTTTACTTTTATTATATTTTATCCATCTTACCCTTTATTTTTATCTTTACTATTTTATCTCATTTCTTTGTTTAATTTTTATTTTTCGAATTATAATCCTGATCTTTCAATAATATTTCTTTTATTCCTTTTTTTTTTTTTTTTTTTTTTGATTTTTCACTCTAGGAAAAAAGCGAGAGAGAAAAATTGACGAAGAAAATGAAAAACGAAATGAAACTCAGTGACCATGACGATAAAGATTTCAAGTTTCACGAAATAATTAGATTAGATTATCCCTTTATTTATGTGATTAACTAAGATCAATTAGGATCAATTTATATCAGTTCTTTATTGTTTATACAATCTAATCTTTTATATATGTCTTAGTATATATTCGTTGTTTTTTTTACTTTGCTAAAAGGACAGGAAAATCAAGAGAAATGAGAATAATAATAATCAACAATAGTTAATAATCATAATGATAATATCTAATTATAATAATAAATTAAAACATTTTAAATTTTATCAATTAAATTTAAATTAATAAATTAATTTATTAAATTTTATTAACATTTTATTAATCTCATCTTTCTTGATTCGATATTTTTTTTTCTCTATTAAAAGTCAGTCTTTTTGTGAAAGATTAATTAAAGATTAGTAAAAAAAAAAAAAAAAAATCATAAATAATTAAATGAGTAAATAACATTACTTCCTAAATACATTTAGAGTTAATTAAATATAATCAATAACAATGAATGAATTAGATATAATTAATAGGCATGAATTTAATAAATATAATTAATAGGAATTAATTGTTCTATTAGAATCAAATTCTTATGATTAATCATAAATTGAACTAATTATAGATATTTCAACTTATTAACTCGCGTAAATAAATCTTAAATTTAATTAATTATAGATATTTAAACTCAAGTTCCAATTATAGAATTATAAACTAAAAAATCGCTTTTATAAACTTCAATCATAAAAATAACTAGAGTGAATAATTTTGAAATTAATTAATTGGTGTGATTATGATCTCATTAATAATTTTGAATGTATGAAATTAATTAAGTCGTGTGATTGTGGTCTAATTAATAATTTTAATTATATGAAATTAATTAATTCGTGTGATTGTGGTCTAATTAATCATTTTGAATGTATGAAATTAATTAATTCGTGTGATTATGACCTCATTAATAATTTTGATTATATGATATTAATTAATTCGTATGATTATGATCTAATTAGATAAAATTCAATTAAAATTAGATAAATTAATTGAATAAGATTAAATAAATTAAAAGTGAAATTAATTTCAGTATATAATTATCTTTCACAAAAACAGGTCCAGTGACTTTGTTTAGGGAAATTGGTCCTTATGATCCAGAGTAAAAAACAATCCAAAGAAAAAAAAAAAAAAAAAAAAACGGAATCTTGTTGATATTCTATCTTTATAATGTTTAATTTTTATTTATTTTTTAGAATCATGTTTTTATCTTATTTTTAAAATGTTTTACTTTCCTCTTTGGAATCGTGGGTTTTTGTTTAATTAATTAATTTATTTTTTTATTATTAACGACTATGATTGATATTATGATCATAATTAATACTATTACTATAGTTATTATTCTTTTTATCATCATCATTATCATCATTACTATCATCATCATCTTAATTATAATCATAATTCCTTTAATTCTAAAAAAGGGACTGTAATATCTAAATATAATCATAATTACAGAAATATATATATATATATATATATATATATATATATATATATATATATATATATATATATATATATAATGTGATATATGAAGAATTATATTGATATATTAAAAAAAAAATCTTTATCATCATCATCACGTATTCAGTAAAAGGAGAAATTTGATAAAACAGAAATAGAGAAAATTCAATAAAGAGGAATAAGATAGATAAAACAGAATTAGAGAAAAAATCAATAAAAGGAAAAAAAATAGAATAAAAACAATAAAAGAATGTTTGTCAATAATAGAGATATAATGATATAATAATATAATAATATAATATATAATATATAATATATAATATATAATATAATATATAATATATAATATATAATATATAATATAATGATATAATAATATAATAACATATTACAGAAAAATAGATATATTGTGATATGATTCGTATAATAAAAAATAATTAAAAAGGATATGCTTAATATCAATAAATCTAAGATGATTAATATACTATATAATAATAAATATATACAAATATAATTCAATAATATTTAAAAATGTAACAAAATATTCAACAACTTTTTAAATAATTTGGGAATAACAATATAATTATTTCTTTAATTTTTAAGATGGTGATTCAATTTTAATTTTCAGAAAGGATCTATTTCAAAATATATTTTCTCTTAAACTTAATACCAATAAGTAGATAATGATGATAAATTAATTATAAAAACTATTAAAAAATAAAAAAATAAGGTAAAATGAACCAAAGAAAAGAAAAACTGAAAATATCAGAAATATATTTTTATATTCCACATCTCCTTCTCTCTCTCCTAAAACAAATAAACACAATTATCATTTATTTTTTTTTTTCTATCCAGGCAAATTATCTTCTTTCACACTTTTAAAAATTCCCCCTAAATCATTTAAATCCACTTTTTTTTTTTTTTAATTTTCGTTTTTTTTTTTCTTTCAATTCTCTCTTTCGTCCCAGACCAACTAACTAGAGGTTGCAGTGTTGCCAGTGGGGGCGGCGCCAGTGCTGCCAAGGGTGCGGGAAACAAAATGGCGGACCCGCAATTTTTGCATTTTGAGAGCTTTCATGCCCATTGATGCAATTTCGCTCAACGGGTGAATGATCGGTTGCACGCCGGTTCCAGCCCTGCAACACAAGAGGGGGGGGGGAGGGGGGAAGGGAAAGGGGGGAGGGGGAATATTAATTACATCGCTGTAATAAAAAAATAAAAAGTTTGATGTTGGCGGTAGTTAAAAGGTTCAAAAAAAGGTCGTTAAAAGTCGCTAAAAGTCGTTAAAAGTCGTTAAAAGTCGTTAAAAGTCGCTAAAAGTCGTTAAAAGTCGGTAGAAGTCATTAAAAGTCGCTAAAAGTCGTTAAAAGTCGTTAAAAGTCGGTAGAAGTCATTAAAAGTCGTTAAAAGTCGCTAAAAATCGTTAAAAGTCGTTAAAAGTCGTTAAAAGTCGCTAAAAATCGTTAAAAGTCGTTAAAAGTCGGTAGAAGTCGCTAAAAGTCGTTAAAAGTCGCTGAAAGTCGCTAAAAGTCGGTAGAAGTCATTAAAAGTCGTTAAAAGTCGTTAAAAGTCGCTAAAAGTCGTTAAAAGTCGCTAAAAGTCGTTAAAAGTCGTTAAAAGTCGGTAGAAGTCATTAAAAGTAATTAAAAGTCGTTAAAAGTCGTTGGACTTTAAAATCCGTTGATTTTAAAAGTCGTTAAGTGTTTTTAAAAGTCGTTAAAGATCGTAAATGTAGTTAGAAGGGTCAAAGGTCGTTATGATCGTTACAATTCGTTATTTGTCGTTGAAGAAAGTTAAATATATTCGTTGAATGCTAAAGGTCGTTAGATGTGTAAGATGAGTCGTTAAAAGTCGTTAAAAATATAATGCATCGTTAGAGATCGTTAAATGTCGTTAATGATCGTTAAAAGTCGTTAAAAACAGTTAAATAGGGTTGGTAATGACAGTGGTTGTCGTAGTAACAATAGTATTAGTATTTGCAGTAGTAGTAATAGTAGTAGGAATAATATAAGCATTACCAGTAGTAGTAGTAATAGTAATAATAGTAGCAATAGTAGTAGTATTAGCAGTAGTCGTAATAGTAGTAATAGTAGTAGGAATAATATAAGTATTACCAGTAGTAGTAGTAATAGTAATAATAGTAGCAATAGTAGTAGTATTAACAGTAGTAATAATAGTAGTAAAGCTAGTAGTAACAGTATTGTTATTACTAGCAGCATGGATAGCAATAGTATTAGTAGTCGTAATAGTAGTAGCAATAGTGGAAGTATTAGCGATAGTAGCAATAATAATAGCAGTTGTGACAATAGTATTAGTAGGAATAGTAGTAATAGTAGTAGTAGTAGTAGTAGAAATCGTAACTATACTAGTAACAATGGTAGTAGTATTAGCAACAGTAGTAGTAGAAATAGTAGTAGTAGCAAAACTAGTAATAGGAGCAATAGTATTAGTAGCAGCAATAATAATAGTTATAGTAGTAGCAACAGTAGTAATAGCACTTATAGTAATTTCAATAGTAGCGGTAGCATTATTACTAGTAGTAGCAAATGTAGTAGTATTAGTAGCAATAGTAATAATAGCCATAGTAAAAGCAATAGTAGTAGTAAGAATAATAGTAGTAAGAGCAATAGTTATAGTAGCAATAGTAGTTGTAGTAGCAACAGTAGTTGTAATAGAAATAGAGTAGTAGTAGCAATAGTGTTAGCAATAATAGTAGTAGTTGCAATAGCAGTAGTAGTAGTATTAATAGTAGTAGTCATAGCAATAGTAGTAGTAATAGCAATAGTAATATTAGTAGCAACAGTAGTACTAGTAGCTATAGTAGCAGTAATAGCAATAGTCGTTGCAGTGACAATAGCAGTGGTAGTAGCTATAGTAGTAGTAATAATAATAGCACTAGTAGCAATAGTAGTAATAATAGCAATAGTAGTCAGAGTAGTAAAGATAATAGCACTAATATTCCTATATAGTAGTAATAGCAATAGTAGTAGTATTAGGAAAAGCAATAGCAATAGTAGCAATGATAACAGTAGTAGTAGAATAGTAGTACTAGTGCTAGTAATAGTAGTAGCAGTAGCAAAGATAATAGTACTAATATTCTTATATAGGTTGTACATTGATAGTAGCAAACGTAGTAGTAGTAATACTATTGGTAATAGCTAAATAGGAGTTGTAGTAGTAATTGTATCAGAAGTAGTAAGATTAGTAGTAGCAAATGTAGTAGTAGTAGTAGTAACAGTAGAAGTAATAGTAGTAGTACTAGTCGTAATAATGATTGTAGTAGTAGTAGTAATAGTAATAGTAGTAATACTCGTAATAATGATTGTAGTTATAGCAGTAGTAGTAATATAAAAGGTGGTAGTAGTAGCAGTAGTAGCAATAGTGATAGTAGTTATAGTCGTAGTAATACTAGTCATGATAATGCTAGGAGTTATAGTGATAGTAGTAGTAGTGATGGCAAAAGCATAGAAGTAGCAGTAGTAGTAAAGGTGGTAGTAGTTGTAGTAGTAGTAGTACTTGTAGTAAAAACAGTAGTAGTAGTAGATGCAATAATGATTGTAGTGGTAGTAGTAGTAATAGCAAAAGCATAGTAGTAGCAGTAGTAGCAATAGTGATAGTAGTTGTAGTAGTAGTAGCAAAAACAGTAGTAGTACTAGTCGTAATAATGCTAGTAGTTATAGTGATAGTAGTAGTAGTGATAGCAAAAGCATAGTAGTAGCAGTAGTAGCAACAGTCGTAGTAGCTGTAGTAGTAGTAGCAAAAACAGTAGTAGTACTAGTCGTAATAATGCTAGTAGTTATAGTGATAGTAGTAGTAGTGATGGCAAAAGCATAGAAGTAGCAGTAGTAGCAATGGTGGTAGTAGTTGTAGTAGTAGTAGCAAAAACAGTAGTAGTAGTAGTCGTAATAATGATTGTAGTTATTGTGATAGTAGTAGTAGTAGTAGTAGTAATAGCAAAAGCATAGGGATAGCTCTAGTAGCAACAGTTGTAGTAGTTGTACTAGTAGTAGTAGTAGCAAAAACAGTAGTAGTAGTAGATGTAGTAGTGATTGCAGTTGTAGCGATAGTAGCAGTAGTAGTAGTACTAATAGCAAAAACATAGAAGTAGCAGTAGTAGCAATAGTCATAGTAGTACAAAAACAGTAGTAGTAGTACATGTAGTAATGATTGCAGTTGTAGTGATAGTAGTAGTAGTAGTAGTAATAGCAAAAGCATAGTAGTAGCAGTAGTAGCAATGGTGGTAGTAGTTGTAGTAGTAGTAGTAGTAGCAAAAACAGTAGTAGTAGTAGATGTAGTAGAGATTGCAGTTGTAGTGATAGTAGTAGTAGTAGTAGTAATAGCAAAAGCATAGTAGTAGCAACAGTTGTAGTAGTAGTAGTAGTAGCAAAAACAGTAGTAGTAGTAGATGTAGTAGTGATTGCAGTTGATGTGATAGTAGTAGTAGTAGTACTAATAGCAAAAGCATAGAAGTAGCAGTAGTAGCAATGGTGGTAGTAGTTGTAGTAGTAGTAGTAGTTGTAGTACTAGTAGTAGTAGCAAAAATAGCATTAGGAGTCGTAGAAATAAATAAAATCGGAGATGTGAGATTTGGCATCTGTGTGAAAAGATAAAACAAAAACAAAACAAAAATAAAAAATAAAAAATAGATACAAATGTTACTTTTGTGTCGGTTTCAAAATCTCTAAAAATTGTAAAAAAAACAAAACAAAAAAAAAATCTATATATAAAAAGTGAAGATTAGTGTATTGTGAATGAAACCGTGTTTTATTACCTGCATTAATAACTTCAAAATAACAACAATAATGATGATAATAACAGCAACATTAATATTTGTAAACTTTAAAGAAAACGAAACTTACCAATGTTTTATAACGAGGGGAAACTGAAGAAAAAAATAATACATGCATTAATTCATGCCAAATACTTGTGCATTGAGAAAATACTACAATAAAACTCAAATATAATAAGAAAAAATAAAGATTCACATCAGGTACAAAGAAACGTTAAGATTAATAACAAGAAATTAAGAATAACATAATAAATCTACATAAAACATAAAAAAAAAAATAAACGGAAAAAATACAAAAATTGACCTTTCAAAATAATAATAATAATAATAATAAAAAAACAAGAAATAATAAAGATATTTCTTACGTTGTTCCTCAAAGACAAAAATATCATATACGTAAAATGTAGAAAAAAACGGGAAAAAATAAGACGCACAAAAAAAAACTCCCTTAAAAACGAAACAAAACAAAAAAACATCAAAAACATAGAAAAAAAAATATTTCTTACGCCTGTAGCTCCTTCTCGACGCCATGTTTTGCCAAAACCAAAAGAATCATCTACGTAATATGTGAAAAACGGAAAAAATAAAACACACACACACAAAATAACAATAATAATAATAAATAAATAAAATAAAACATCACAAACATTAAAAAAAGCATTACCAGATCCAGGATAAAAAAGAAAAAAAATCCTTGCAAAATAATGATAATAATAATAATATAATGATAATAATAATAATAATAATAATAATAATAATAATAATAATAATAATAATAATAATAACAACAACAACAACCACAGAAAAATAAAAACAAAATAAAACAAAAAATATCCCTTACGTCTGTAGCTCGTCCTCGCCGCCATGCTTCGCCAGAGCCAAAAGAATCACAAAAAAAAACTTGCAAAATAACAATAACAACAACAACAACAACAACAATAATAATAATAATAATAACAACAACAACCATAGAAAAAAAAATCTTACGTCTGTAGCTCGTCCTCGCCGCCATGCTTTCCCAAAGCCAAGATAATCACAAAAAAAAAAAATCCTTCCAAATATTAATAATAATAACAATATCAATAAGAAAAAAAAAACAACAGAAAAATAAATCAAAACAAGAAAAAATCTTACGTCTGTAGCTCGTCCTCGCCGCCATGCTTCGCCAGAGCCAAGAGAATCACAAAAAAAAAAAAAAAAACAACAGCCTTGCAAAATACTAATAACAACAATAACAACAACAATAATAATAATAATAATAATAATAATAATAATAATAATAATAATAACAATAGTAATAACAACAACAACCACAGAAAAAAAAAATCTTACGTCTGTAGCTCGTCCTCGCCGCCATGCTTCGCCAGAGCCAAGAGAATCACAAAAAAAAAACTTGCAAAATAACAACAATAATAATAATAATAATAATAATAATAATAATAATAATAACAATAGTAATAACAACAAGAAAAACAACATAAACAACAACCACAGAAAAATAAAAACAAAATAAAACAAAAAATATCCCTTACGTCTGCAGCTCGTCCTCGCCGCCATGCTTCGCCAGAGCCAAGAGAATCACAAAAAAAAAAAAAAAAAAAAAAAAAAACACCCTTGCAAAATAATAATAATAATAATAATAATAACAATAGTAATAACAACAACAAGAAAAACAACATAAACAACAACCATAGAAAAACAAAAAAAAAAATCTTACGTCTGTAGCTCGTCCTCGCCGCCATGCTTTGCCAGAGCCAAGAGAATCACAAAAAAAAAAAAAAAAAAAAAAAAAACACCCTTGCAAAATAACAATAACAATAACAATAACAATAATAATAATAATAATAATAACAACAACAAAAACAACATAAACAACAACCACAGAAAAAAAAAAAATCTTACGTCTGTAGCTCGTCCTCGCCGCCATGCTTCGCCAGAGCCAAGAGAATAATAAAAAAAAAAACACCCTTGCAAAATAACAATAACAACAACAACAACAATAATAATAATAACAACAACCATAGAAAAA